>NW_028321890.1:33930952-34233588 GCF_036245765.1 Copidosoma floridanum
TTGACATGCGTTCAGACAAAATGGAAACAATTGTTTCTACCGTGGGTTTCAATCCACTCTCTTGTAAACCCACCATCTTCAGCTTCACTGGATACCGAATTGTTTCGATTTTGCGTCTGAACTCTGGCAGGTGACGATATGCTGTCACCAGCAGCAGCATCACCACTTGTCATTGTTGCCGCCACCACGTAACCAGTAAAGTTCATTGTAAACGCGTACATAACAGTGGACGAGTAAATTAGAGCAGGGAATATCGATTCGTTTCGTTCTTGAGCTGTTTCGACCAATATTCTGAGCGGGCCTTTCGGTGTTAGTACTGCTATCAAATCTATTTGTAATAGAAGCAAAAAAAATATTATAGTGCCAGAATAATCAACGTTTTTAAAGAGTAAAAGATAAAAACTTACCCCAAATGCTAATAACTCCCAAGATGGCCCAACCTGTCCATTCTGGCAAATATTTTATAAAAACAAGAGCTAATAAGGCAGCAATAAATATGAGATATCCTTGTTGTAGCTGTAAAGGACCCTGCCAGTGAATGCATACCATGCCTACAATTCCAAAGTTCCAAATAAATATGAATAATGTTATAACATCCATCGGTATATTGTAGGCTTTCAATATTTCTCTGAAACAGAAAGTAATTTTTTACAATTGTTTGCTTTGATTAAAAAAAAATCTTTTTTTTATACTCACTCGCAATACAGAGATGTAAACATAAAGAGTAGAATCAAAGAGCTAAGGATCAACCAGGCATGGATGGTCTTGTAAAACCTGTACTTGTACAAAATAATTAAAACAATGGTCATCACAACAACTACACACAGTAATATCAATGCATTGGCAGCAGCTTGCCAAGCTTTGGTACCCCAATCATTAGTTTCCTCGTGAAATGGTGTGTACACTCTGCGAAAAAAAAAAAAAAAAACTCTTGATAATGCAAACTGAAATTAAGAACACAAGTTTTCGGTAGAAAATTGTACTTACAAATAAATTTCTTTACTAGTATAAAATTCTATTGAACTAATTGTGGCTACGACGACTAACATACACAGAGACACAGGAACAAATAGTTTAATGACATGAACGGCTCCATATTTAAGTTCTTCCTCGAACTCGTCCTGCTCGCTCTGATCTAGATGACCAGGATGGCTGGGTGGATTGTTGGAACGATCCGGCTGATCTCTTCCTCTCCTGCTGCTGCTACCATCTTCGATGTGCACCTCAGGAACTCCATTTTCCATCTGCTGAGTTAAATATAGAGAGAACAATTTTCAATTCCCTCCCAACTTGTGGGAAGCAAATAATACAAGCAATTACTCATATAACAAATACACAAGTACCTCAATGCTACTGGCAACTTTAGAGCTGGCTTTTTTGCGTTTCACAGCAAGGGCTGCGTTGCCCGTATCGGCTGCAACATGACCGTCCATCAGGCTGGTGTATTCGTTCGCTCCGTCGCAATCACTTTCAGACATTCATCAAACCGTAATCGGCTGAACGACAAACTAAAAAACCCGTCAACTGGACTCCTTTGTACTTCACTTTTAAGGATTTACTTATCCTCGAGTATTAAAGGTATACACACCACTAAAAAAAAACACTCTTCAAAGTTGTTGAACAGCGAAATTAAGATTTTGCCATTACGGTCAGCGAAATCAGAAAGCTACTGCTCCGGGTCTTGAAGAATCGTAAACTTTAAAATTTTTTTGAAAAACTGCTGCTTCGATCGAATTACTTACTCCTTTTAGTAAAATGTTGGTGTAAGTGGAATCCTTATAAAATCTCATTACTTTATTTTTCTCTCTCCACTTAACCCTTGTACGGAGAGCTCTGCGAACTCCGCGAGCAACTTGCTAATTTCGACTTAAAAAAAATACCCAAAACTGTGGAATCGTTAGCAACGTTTGCAACCGCTTTGTAAAAAACTGTCGGATCAAGCAGTTTTGCAAAAAAAAATAAATTTGATACCGTCGTGCGAGAGACATAAAAAGTATCTCATCCACCCTTTGTAGTGTGTCTATACTATCAAAATTGATATCGATCGTTTGCAATTTAATTGTCGTTTATGTTGAACAGTTGCAAATTGTCATATTTTTATGTATAGCAGGTAAAATAATTATTTTTGTCGAATGTGGAATGTGCGATTTTTTCTCAATACAATAATACATAATACGTATTGCTGCGCATGCGCCGTGTATACAGTTCCACACAGCTCCATTAATTCGTTCCATTAGTAATAGGTATGGTCCTTGGTCCAACCCAACACATCTGGTATATAGGTCTACTCGTTTTCTGTGTTTCTGCTAGCAGACAGACAGATGTCAAGAACGCATACATATACTTACTGTTGTTGTAAGTATTTACAACCTATCCGTCGCCTTGGTGGCAGTGTTGTACATTGTGGCATAATATCAGCCGCGAAATTCAAAATTACAAAAAAGTGAAAAAAAGTGATATTAAAAAAAAATTTAATTTAGGCATTTAAAAATCATAATAAACTAGAATAAGCATAATTACAGTGATAAAATAATTTTTAAGCCATTATTTAAGCAATAAATGGCAATTTAATGTTACCTCAGGTAAACGAATATTTTCCCAATATTTCAATAAGCTCGGGCCTTGCAAAGTTATAATAAGTTTCTAAAATCATTATTGATCATCATGGTGATAAAAGGTATGATTTATTTATTAATAAATTAATGTTATATTGCAAGATTTCATGCTCATACAAAACATGTACTGGAGTATATCTATATATGTGACACATCAATTTTGCTGCTCGAAAGTTGGCAGCATCTCGCAAGCCAGCAGACAGCTGAAGTAGGGCAGTGGAAAACGCGCTTTACGTTTATTTACGTTTTCGGCAAGTGTTGCGGTATTAAAACCGAATCTTTTGATTTGTACTCATTTATATTAAATATAATATGAGAATAAAAACTTATTAGTTTCATACGGTCATCGAAGAGTTAGTGCCTAGTATACTCGATGCTTGACAGGGTTAATATGGATTAACCTATAGTATGTCAGATAAGTAAAAACATTGCTTTACACAATAAACATTATATCCTCTTAAAAGACAAGTCATCTTTTCATTTTAAGCTCTATTTACTTTGTTCAAAATTATCATTTCAGGTGTAATGTGCAACAGTACTTTCCACATCAACTGCAGTTTTCTCAAGGGAGTGCTCAAGTACGGCTACTGTTTGCACTGAAATTGTGGATTTAGTTGTTCAATTAAAAAGTAAATTTCATCCAAGCAAGAATTGAAGAATGCTCAATACCAGAAAATCCAAAATGTCACCTAATGAAGGATAATTGCAGCTTCTTAATCAATCAAGAGCTGATTGAAAAAGAAACAACATCATCAGTAAAGCTAATTCTAAATACTCTTTTTTTGAGCAAAAGTGCAATGGATATTAAGGCTGTTTAATAAATTGCTCTAGCTCTTATGCACCTACAAATTCTTATTTTTTCCATACACTTAGGCCTCAAATGTTGATAGTGACTTTTACTACTGTATACTACAACTCCGGATTAAGTTTATTTAGAGGATCAACTTTATTGGAAAGACAGAGCATGTTAACCACCTGGAGATGCAAGATGTCATCTGTCGAAGAGTATTGGCAACTTCTGGACTGATTCTAATGAATCGTAAGTTGATTGGAAAAGAAATATCACTTATGAAACTGTTACTTTTTCCCTCAATCCTGCATCAAAGTAATGTTCAGTGGAATGGATTATAAAGTGTTTTGGTAAACAAACAACCAGGCCGGGTAAATATCTTATTATTCTTTTAATTTGGACACTTTTCAATTATTAACTGATTTATCTGTCATTATACCAAACAATGCTCATTTCGTTTACCCACTTAGGCCTCAAATGTTGATATTGACTTCTACTACAGTATACTACAACTCAGGATTCAGTTTATTAAGAGGATCAACTTTGTCGGAAGGACTGGAACTGCTAACCACTTGGAAATGCAAGATGTCATCTGTCGAAGAGTATTGGCAACTTCTGGACTGATTCTAATGAATCATTAGTTGAATGGAGAAGAAAAATCTATAAAATTGTGACTTTTTTCCTCAATTCTGCATCAAAGTATTTTTGAGTGGGATGAATTATAAAGTGTTTTTAGAAACAAGCAAGCAGGCTGGATCAATCTTTGATTTTTTTTTTAAATTTAGATACTTTTCACTTAATGACTTTTTCATCTGTCACTATACCCAAAAATGCTCACTTGGTTTATCCACTGAGGCCCCAAATGTTGATGGTGACTTCGACTTCAGTATACTAGTACTCAGGATTAAGTTTCTTTAGAAGATCAACTTTATCGGAGGGACAGGGACTGTTAACCATCTGGAGATGCAAGATGTTACCTGTCGAAGAGTATTGGCAACTTCTAGAGTCATCCTTATGAATCATAAACTGGATGGAGAAGGGACACTATCAAGGAAATTATGACTTTGTTTTGCCCAATTATGCATCAAAGTATTTTCTAGTGGGATGGATTAAAACTTGCTCTTTACTTAAGCTTAAGTGCAATTAATAATAAGCTTATTAGTTTTTTGCACTAGCTGTTGTACTGAATATCAACCAAATCTAAAAGTTCTACATCAAGCTTAAAGTTTTCTTAAACTTTAAGTCATGCTATAAATATCTTTGGGCCATTTTTAAATGTAGTGATATTCTTAATTGTTGACTGATAAATCTCTGCAATTACAACTAGAAATGCTCTTTTTTTTTCTCATCCACTTAAGCCGTATATGTGGTTCGTGGTTTTTAATTAATACTGAAAGTCTGAGTTCAGTTTATTCAGATGATCAGCTTCAGCGGATGGACAGGGTCTGATCTATATACCTGGAGATGCAAGATGTTAACTATCGATGATTGAATATTGCTTCTATACTAAATTTAGTCAATTGAGAGCAGGATGCAGAACAAAACTTTCAATTATAAAATTGTGTCAACTTTTTTTCACAATTCAGCATTAAAGTATTTTCAAGTAAAATGAACCTCATGTTTTTGTTTTATTCTTAAGTAAAAGTACAATGAACAATAAGTTCTTAGTTGTACTAGCTTTCATTTTGAACAGTAATCAAATCAAAACATTTACAAGTTTTAAATGTTAAAAAACAATTAGACAGGCTAGTGACATTTTTGGGCTTCTTTTTAAATGGATATTGAATAAGTTATTTTTTATTGTCAACTGATTTATCTCCAATATTAAAGCTAGAGTTACTAATTTTTTTCGTTAATTTTATTCTGATAGTTAATTTATGACTTTTAGTTCATATGAATGGTATCCATTTCATTGGAACAAGCAAGAAAGAGATCAGAGGGACTGCTTAATACTTCGAGATACAAGAGGTCACCGTTTTTTTATTATTTTACTTGAGTATATAAATTTTTTTAGATTACTTTAATCTTCTTGCTTTGAACTTAACTCATGTCGATCTTTTTGCAATAAATTGGAGCTTGGGTGAGCAAGCGCTAGCATTAAACAGCTCCACTCTCTTTCAATTATAAATAACAACTAAATCCATTTTCAAGAATCAAGCGCAGGCACTCAAAAGCTTAATTACTTTTTAGTTATAAATAATAATCCAATTAGTTATAGTTAATGGTTGAGCGAGCAAGCACCGTAGATGAAAAGCGAAATCTCTTTATGTCATAAATAAAAACTCAATTTATTTTTCAGGGAAGTTTAACCGATTTTCATAGATAAATATCAACTAAATTGTTTTTGACTACCGTAAACGGTAGTATAACGACTACATGTACTTTTTATAGTGAAATTAATTAACACGTTAATGCTTGGATGAGCAAGATCAGGCGATGAGAAGCTTTACCTTTTTTCATTCATCGATAATTATTAAAATAATATTTAAAAAAATCAGTCTAACGACTAAATTAATTTTTTTTAATAATAAATAATGAACAATTTGATGCTTGGTTAAGTAAGAGCCGCAAAAAAGGCGCTTAAGTCTCGTTGCGTTATAAGTAATAACTAAATTCATTTTTGGGGAATATGAGCAAGTGATGACAAGCTCATTTTATTTATAAATGAGAATTAAATATATAATCTTTTAAGGAATTAAACGCTTGCAACAACTGAATACATATTTTTCTCATATAATAAGTAATTAACAAATTAATGTTTGGGTGAGCAAGCGCTGTAAAATTGAAGCTTAACTTTCTTTAAATTATAAGTGATAACTAAATTAATTTTCGGGAAATAAGCGCAGGCGATGAGAAGCTTTACGGTTTTTCAATTATGAATAACAAAAATAATAATTCAATTGATTCTTACGAAAGTAAAATCTGGTGACGACTGAATAGAAGTTTTTTCGTTATGAATAATAAACATTTAATTCTTAAGCGAGCAAGCGCCGTAGATGACGTATCCCCAATACGCTAAAAGGATTATATGAAGTAAATTAGAACATAGAAGAATTCTGTGTCCCAAAAAGTAATCGAGTATAATACTTATTAACGTCTTTAAAAAATAGTGAATGTCATCTGTATTAGAGTCCTTTTTCAGTGTTTGAATATTAGTGTATTAATATTATAAGAAACACATAAATAAATACTTTTTTTAGTTTCTCAAAAGAGCCATTGACTACAAGCGTAGAATCTTCATTCTTTGCCAGCAAAAAACTGGAGGTCTGATATATATCAAAATGCGACACATCTCAAAACTAAAAGTTTTTTTTCTCGAATCATATAAAACTACCAGAACTAATGTGGTCTGATGACACAAACCTTTGATATCTTGCAATTCTTTTGTAACGGGGATGCCGAAGTCTTTTTTTTAAATTAATCTAAAAACTCTCATATTCCTCTTCAAATCTTTTATAATTAAATGTAAAATAAGTAAAAAAATTTTCAAAATTTTTTTTTTTTATACGCATAAATAAGTTTTTATGTGATATTTTATGTTTAGTTTTAGTAACACATACGAATTTGAAAAGTATTCTCATAGCTTTAAAGTTGGCAAGCACTTAACATTAACATTACAGTATTACAAATTATCATTTTTAGTATGCTCAATGAATGCTCACAGTAATGCTTATTATAATTCTTTTTGACAACTTTGGGAGTGTTATAAGTATGTCTTACATGAATTCTTTTAGTGCGGAGATTCACACTTTCTTAAAGAATTATTTTACCTGGAAAATCTGCGTATTGGAGAGTCTAATTCTTTTTTTCTTACAAATAATAACTACATTCGTTTTTTGGGTAACAAGGGTAGGTGATGAACATCTTATCTATTTTTCATCTATAAATAGTAATTTAATGAATTTTCAAGAAAGTAAGTACTACTGACAACTGGATAAATTGTTATTTTTTTAATCAATGATTTTTAAATACTAAAGCGAGCTAGTACCACAGGAAAAAAGCTAAATTCATTTTTAGTTCCAAAAAAAATTTTTTTTTTTTCATTTTTCGGGGAGCAAGCAAAGGTGATAAAATGCTTGATGATTCTTCATAGATAAATGATAATTAAATTGATTTTTAAGAAATTGAGCGTTGGTGACGACTGAAAAACATTTTTCTAGTTACAACCAATAAATAAATTCACGCTTGGACGAGAAAGCACCGCAGAAGAAAAGCTTAAGTCTCTTTAAGATATGAATGACAACGAAATCAATTTCTGGAAAATAAATGCAGGCGATAAGATGCTTCACTGATTTTTAATTATAAATCATAATTAACTGATTGTTTTTGCAAGTGCGTGCTTGGATGAATGAATAAACTTTTTATTTACTATAAATAATAAAAATTTAATGCTCTTTTACGTCAGTACCGCAGACGAATATCTCAACTGTCTTTTTCTTATAAATGATACTAAATTAATTTTCCAGGTAACAAGCGCAAGCAATGAGGAGCTTAACCGTTTTTTAATCATGAATAATGATAATAGCAATTCTTAAGCAATTAAGCGCTGGTAACGACTATATATTTATTATAAATACTAAACAAATTAATGCTTGGGCGAGCAAGCGATGTTAATAAGGAGTCTACCTCTCTTTTTTTTATAAATAATAACATCAATTTTTCGGATATCAAACACAGGTGATAAGAAACTATAAATAATAAACTAATAAACGTTCGGGCTAGCAAGCGCTGCAGAATAAGAACTCAACTGTCTTTGCGTTCTAAATATTAATTATTATAACTAAATCAATTTTTAGGAAAACGTGTGTAGGTGATAAACAGATTTACTTGTATTTTGGTACGCATAATAAATTAACCATTTGTAACTTTATTGATGTCGTTGTTATTGCATTTTTTTGTATAAAGTAATGCTTAGGTCAGCGAGGGCCTCGCTTGGAGAGCTCCACAATTTTTTATGAATAATCATTAAACTAAAGTCATTTATCGGGAAACAAATGCAGGTGAGGAGAAGCTTAACTGTTTCTTAGTAAGAAAAAATAATTACTTTAATTTGTAGACAAATATGTGATTGGGATGACTGAATGAATTTTTTTTATTGTAAATAGAAAAAAGTGTTTGAGCAAGCAAGCGCTGTAAACAAGGAGCTCAACTTCTTTTTAAGTTTTCAACAACTAAATTAATTTGTGAGGAAATAAGCGTTAGTGGTTAAAACCTTAACTTTTTTTTAGTTATAAAAAAATTAACAAATTAATTGTTATAAATGAAAACGCTATGGACGAATGGAAATTTATTTGTTTTACTATAAAGAATTGCCAAATGGATGATTCGGCGAGCAAGCGCCGTAGATGAGGTTTGAGTTATAAATAATAACTGAATTAATTTTTCGGAGAACAAGCGCAAATGAGGATAAGCTCACTGTTTTTCAGTCATCAATAGAAATTAATTAATTTTGATTTTTGCATGGTCGAGAAAGCGCTGTAGATAAGTAGCTTAATTCTCTTTTAGTTGTAAATAATAAATGTATTAATTTATTTTTCTTGCAGCAAGTGTCTGTAATGAGTAGTTGAACTATCTTTTACTTATTAATAATAACTAAATTAATTTTTCGTTAAATACGCGCAGATGAGAAGAAGGTTAGTGTCTGTTAGTTATGAATAAAAATTAACTAATTTTTATTCATGCTTGGGCTTGTTAGTGCCGTAGATAAGAAGCTGAACTCTCTTTTATTTTTAAATAGTAACTAAATTCATTTTTCGGAAAGAAAGCGCAGGCAATAAGAAACTCAACTGATTTATAGTTATAAATGATAATTCAAAGAATTCTAGGACAAGTAAGTGCTGGTGACGACTACATACATTTTTTTTGTAAATAGTAAATAAATTAATGGTTGGGTAAATAAGCTTTGTAGACGAGGTGCTCAACTCTCTTTTAGTTAGAAAAAAATAAATAAATTTTTTAGGGATTACACATAGGGAAACAGATGCTCAACTATGTTTCTTATTTATACGAAAAAATATGTCATTCTTAGGAAATAAGCACTTTGAATGACTGAATCAACTTTTTTTTATAACAATCAATGAACAATTTGATGCTTGGCGTGCAAGCGCTGTGTATGAGGTTTGGATTATAAATAATGACTAAATTAATTTTTCGGAAAGCAAGCATAGGGGATGAGAAGCTGAACTGCTTTTCAGTTATAAATAATAATAATAATAATAATAATAATAATAATAATAATAAGAACAAATTTAGTTTGATATTTATAACGAAAACATGTATTTATATCTAAAAATGCAATAATATCGATTAGAACCAAGATAAAATTAATTTATTTATCATACATAACTGAAAAACAGTAAAATTTATTATCACCTTTGCCTGTATCTCTGAATATTAATTTTGTTCTTATAGTTATTATTTATGAATCAAAGAAAGTTGAGCTCTTTTCTTGTGGCGCTTGCTCGCCCAAGCATTTATTAATTTGATATTTATCCCAAAAGAAAAATTTAATTCAGTCGCCACTGTCACTTACTTTAAAAAAAATTCGTTTATTTACTATTTATAAAAAAAAAAACAGATAAGCTTCTCACTACCTGAGCTTGTTCCTCGAAAAATAAATTGAGATACTATTTATAACTCAAAAAAAGTTAGACTCCTTATCTATGGCGGCGCTTGCTTGCCAAAGCTTAAATTTGTTTATTATTTATAAATAAAAAAAGTCTATGCAGTTGTCACCAGATCTGACTTTGTTAAGAATCAATTTAATTGTTATTCATGGTTAAAAAACCGTGAAGCTTCTCATTATCTGCGCTTGTTCTCCAAGAAATAAATTTAGTTATTATTTATAACTCAAAGAGAGTTAGACTTCTCATCCACGGCGCTTGCTCACCAAAGCATTAATTTTTTAAATATTTTTAATAAGAAAAATAATATGTGGTCGCCACCAGCGCTTACTTTCTTAAAAATCACTTTTATTATAATTTGTAACTGAAAAACAGTTCAGCTTCCACCGCATCTGCGCTTGTTCCTCAGTCAATAAATTCAACTTTTATTTATAAAAAAAAGATAGTTGAGATCCTCATCTGCGGTAGTAGCTTGTCTGAGCATTAAATATATATCATTTATAATAAATAAACAGTTCATTTATTTATCCACGTACTTACTTGCATAAGCAATTAATTATTTAAATTATATAACTAATCTTCGTTTGCACTTATTTTCCAAAAACTAATTTAGTTATCATTTATGACTATAACAGATTGGAGCACTTCTCATGTGGCACTTGCTCCCTTCATTATTAATTTGTTAATTACTTATAATGAAAATAATTAAGTTGATTATTTAGTTGTCGCAAGCGCTTACTTTCTTAAAAATTCGTTCAATTATTATTTATAAATAAAAAACAGTTAAGGTTCTTATCGCCTAAGCGCGTTCCCCGAAAAATTAATCTAGTTATTACTTATAACTCAAAGAGAGTTGAGATTCTCTTCTGCGGAGCTTGCTCACCCAAGCATTAATTTATTTATTATTTATCATTAGAGAAAGTTCATGTAGTCGTCATACTAGCGCGTTCTTGCTTAAAAATTCTTTTAATAGGTATTCATAAATGAAAGACAGTTAAGCTTCTTGTCACCTGCCCTTGTTTCCCAAAAAACTAATGTAGTGATAAATCGATAGTAAAAGATTGTTAAGCTCCTCATCCACGGCGCTTGCTCGCCAAAGCATTAATTTATTAAATATTCATAATAAGAAAAATAAGTGTGTAGTCAACACCAGCGCTTACTGTCTTAAAAATTATTTTAATAATTATTCATAAATGAAAACAGTTAAGCTGCTCATCACCTGATCTTGTTTTCCGAAAAATTAAAGAAGTGATTATTCAAAAGTAAAAGAGAATTGAGCTCCTCCGCATCTACGGCACTATCTCGCCCGTGCATTAATTTGTTTATTATTTATAATTAGAAAAAAATTTATTGAATCATCACCAGCACTTGCTTTCGTAAAAATTTATTTAATGATTGTTTATAAATGGAACAAGTTAAGCTTCTTATCATTACCTAAGCTCGATCTTCGAAAAATGAATTTATTTATTACTTATAACTCAATAAAAGTTGAACATCATTTCTGTGACACGTGCTTGCCTTAGCATTTATTAATTAATAATTTTTAACAAAACAAAAACATGTTTTTTTAGTCGTCACTAGCACTTACTTTCTTAAAAATTCATTGAATTAATATTCATAAATGAAAAATAGTTAAGCTTCTCATCACCTACCCTTGTTTCCCAAAAAACTAATGTCGTTATTATTTATAAGAAAAAAAGAGTCAGACTCCTCATCTATGGCACTTGATTGCCCAAGCATTGATTTTTTTTTCATTTATGACTAGAAAAAATTTATTCAGTCATCCCCAGCGCTTACTTTTTAAAAATAACTTCAGTTATTGTTCATGATAAAAAAACCGTAAAGCTTCTCATTATCTGCGCTTGTTCCCCAAAAAATAAAGTTATTTATTATTTATAACTGAAAGAGAGTTGGACTCCTCATCCACGGCGCTTGCTCGCCAAAGCATTCATTTGTTAAATATTCATAATAAAAAAATAATTATGTAGTCATCATCAGCGCTTACTTTCTTAAAAATTATTTTAATAATTATTTATAAATGAAAAACAGTTAAGCTTCTTATTACCTGAGCTTGTTCCCATGAATTGAGTTATTATTTATAACTCAGAGAGAGATAAGATTCTCTTCTGCGGAGCTTGCTCACCCA
Source organism: Copidosoma floridanum (assembly GCF_036245765.1). Classification (NCBI taxonomy): domain Eukaryota; kingdom Metazoa; phylum Arthropoda; class Insecta; order Hymenoptera; family Encyrtidae; genus Copidosoma; species Copidosoma floridanum. Next base: position 33,943,127 of record NW_028321890.1, read on the forward strand.
AGCATTAATTTATTTGTTATTTATCATTACAGAAAGTTTATTTAGTCGTCATAATACCGGTCACTTTCTTAAAAATTAATTTTATTATTATTCATGATTGAAAAACAGTTAAGCTTCTTTATTACCTGAGCTTGTTTTTGGAAAAATGAATTGAGTTGTTATTTATAACATAAGGAGAGTTCGCTTTTCATCTGCGGCGCTGGCTCGACCAACCATTGATTAAAATTAATTTAATTATGATTTATAATTGAAATATAATTAAGCTTTTGACTGTCTGCGCTTGTTTCCTGAAAATGAAATTATTTTTTTTTACGCTAAAAGAGAGCAGAGCTCTTCAACTCTAGCGCTTGCTAACCCAAGCTTCAATGTATTGCAAAAAAAGCAATAACATCGACCACGAATTAAGTTCAAAGCTAGAAGATTCAACTAATATAAAAAGTTCTAAGTATTCCTGTAAAATAATAGAAGATCACAGGGTCCTAAATGTTATAAAGGCAAATGTTCTATGCTTGATGACATCTTGCATCTCGAAGTATTAAGCAGTCTCTCTGATCTCTTTCTCACTTATTCCGATGAAATGGATACCTTGAATCCAGACCTGTCATATGAACTAAAAGTCATAAATCAAATTTCAGAATAAAATTAATGGAAAAAATAATTAGTTCTAATTAGTTGTAACTAGAAGCATAACTAGTTCTAATATCAGAGATTAGTCAGCCAACGATAAAGAATAACTTATTCAATATCCATTCAAAAAGAAGCCAAAAATGTCTCTAGCCAGCCTAATTGTTTATGAACATTTTAAACTTGTTGTAAATGTTTTTGATTTGATTGCTGTTCAAAATAACAGCTAGTACAACTAAGAACTTATCATTCATTGTTATTTTGCTCAAGTATTAAAAAAAAATTTTTAAGTTTATTTCACTTCAAAATACTTAAAGGCTGAATTGTGGAAAAAAATTGTCACAATTTTATAATTGAAAGTTTTGTTCTGCATCCTGCTCTCAATTGACTAAATTTAGTATAGAAGCAATATTCAATCATCGATAGTTAACATCTTGCATCTCCAGGTATATAGATCAGACCCTGTCAATCCGCTGAAGCTGATCATCTGAATAAACTGAACTCAGACTTTCAGTATTAATAAAAAACCACGAACCACATATACGGCTTAAGTGGATGAGAAAAAAAAAGAGCATTTCTAGTTGTAATTGCAGAGATTTATCAGTCAACAATTAAGAATATCACTACATTTAAAAATGGCCCAAAGATATTTATAGCATGACTTAAAGTTTAAGAAAACTTTAAGCTTGATGTAGAACTTTTAGATTTGGTTGATATTCAGTACAACAGCTAGTGCAAAAAACTAATAAGCTTATTATTAATTGCACTTAAGCTTAAGTAAAGAGCAAGTTTTAATCCATCCCACTAGAAAATACTTTGATGCATAATTGGGCAAAACAAAGTCATAATTTCCTTGATAGTGTCCCTTCTCCATCCAGTTTATGATTCATAAGGATGACTCTAGAAGTTGCCAATACTCTTCGACAGGTAACATCTTGCATCTCCAGATGGTTAACAGTCCCTGTCCCTCCGATAAAGTTGATCTTCTAAAGAAACTTAATCCTGAGTACTAGTATACTGAAGTCGAAGTCACCATCAACATTTGGGGCCTCAGTGGATAAACCAAGTGAGCATTTTTGGGTATAGTGACAGATGAAAAAGTCATTAAGTGAAAAGTATCTAAATTTAAAAAAAAAATCAAAGATTGATCCAGCCTGCTTGCTTGTTTCTAAAAACACTTTATAATTCATCCCACTCAAAAATACTTTGATGCAGAATTGAGGAAAAAAGTCACAATTTTATAGATTTTTCTTCTCCATTCAACTAATGATTCATTAGAATCAGTCCAGAAGTTGCCAATACTCTTCGACAGATGACATCTTGCATTTCCAAGTGGTTAGCAGTTCCAGTCCTTCCGACAAAGTTGATCCTCTTAATAAACTGAATCCTGAGTTGTAGTATACTGTAGTAGAAGTCAATATCAACATTTGAGGCCTAAGTGGGTAAACGAAATGAGCATTGTTTGGTATAATGACAGATAAATCAGTTAATAATTGAAAAGTGTCCAAATTAAAAGAATAATAAGATATTTACCCGGCCTGGTTGTTTGTTTACCAAAACACTTTATAATCCATTCCACTGAACATTACTTTGATGCAGGATTGAGGGAAAAAGTAACAGTTTCATAAGTGATATTTCTTTTCCAATCAACTTACGATTCATTAGAATCAGTCCAGAAGTTGCCAATACTCTTCGACAGATGACATCTTGCATCTCCAGGTGGTTAACATGCTCTGTCTTTCCAATAAAGTTGATCCTCTAAATAAACTTAATCCGGAGTTGTAGTATACAGTAGTAAAAGTCACTATCAACATTTGAGGCCTAAGTGTATGGAAAAAATAAGAATTTGTAGGTGCATAAGAGCTAGAGCAATTTATTAAACAGCCTTAATATCCATTGCACTTTTGCTCAAAAAAAGAGTATTTAGAATTAGCTTTACTGATGATGTTGTTTCTTTTTCAATCAGCTCTTGATTGATTAAGAAGCTGCAATTATCCTTCATTAGGTGACATTTTGGATTTTCTGGTATTGAGCATTCTTCAATTCTTGCTTGGATGAAATTTACTTTTTAATTGAACAACTAAATCCACAATTTCAGTGCAAACAGTAGCCGTACTTGAGCACTCCCTTGAGAAAACTGCAGTTGATGTGGAAAGTACTGTTGCACATTACACCTGAAATGATAATTTTGAACAAAGTAAATAGAGCTTAAAATGAAAAGATGACTTGTCTTTTAAGAGGATATAATGTTTATTGTGTAAAGCAATGTTTTTACTTATCTGACATACTATAGGTTAATCCATATTAACCCTGTCAAGCATCGAGTATACTAGGCACTAACTCTTCGATGACCGTATGAAACTAATAAGTTTTTATTCTCATATTATATTTAATATAAATGAGTACAAATCAAAAGATTCGGTTTTAATACCGCAACACTTGCCGAAAACGTAAATAAACGTAAAGCGCGTTTTCCACTGCCCTACTTCAGCTGTCTGCTGGCTTGCGAGATGCTGCCAACTTTCGAGCAGCAAAATTGATGTGTCACATATATAGATATACTCCAGTACATGTTTTGTATGAGCATGAAATCTTGCAATATAACATTAATTTATTAATAAATAAATCATACCTTTTATCACCATGATGATCAATAATGATTTTAGAAACTTATTATAACTTTGCAAGGCCCGAGCTTATTGAAATATTGGGAAAATATTCGTTTACCTGAGGTAACATTAAATTGCCATTTATTGCTTAAATAATGGCTTAAAAATTATTTTATCACTGTAATTATGCTTATTCTAGTTTATTATGATTTTTAAATGCCTAAATTAAATTTTTTTTTAATATCACTTTTTTTCACTTTTTTGTAATTTTGAATTTCGCGGCTGATATTATGCCACAATGTACAACACTGCCACCAAGGCGACGGATAGGTTGTAAATACTTACAACAACAGTAAGTATATGTATGCGTTCTTGACATCTGTCTGTCTGCTAGCAGAAACACAGAAAACGAGTAGACCTATATACCAGATGTGTTGGGTTGGACCAAGGACCATACCTATTACTAATGGAACGAATTAATGGAGCTGTGTGGAACTGTATACACGGCGCATGCGCAGCAATACGTATTATGTATTATTGTATTGAGAAAAAATCGCACATTCCACATTCGACAAAAATAATTATTTTACCTGCTATACATAAAAATATGACAATTTGCAACTGTTCAACATAAACGACAATTAAATTGCAAACGATCGATATCAATTTTGATAGTATAGACACACTACAAAGGGTGGATGAGATACTTTTTATGTCTCTCGCACGACGGTATCAAATTTATTTTTTTTTGCAAAACTGCTTGATCCGACAGTTTTTTACAAAGCGGTTGCAAACGTTGCTAACGATTCCACAGTTTTGGGTATTTTTTTTAAGTCGAAATTAGCAAGTTGCTCGCGGAGTTCGCAGAGCTTGTACGGAGTACGGAAGCCCCTGCCCGGTCACGACATCTACATAAAACTAGGGAGTAGGGCTATTTTTTAACTCAAAATCAGCAACGCGAGATGGCGCTGATTGTAAACTGAACGAAAATAGAGCTATATGATAGAACACTAAAAAAAAAAAAACACAGACATGTTATTAGGGTGCCTGTACATGGGCGTCTTAATGTCTTAAGACTGTAAGCCAAACCTATGGCGGGTGATTCAATTCAAACTGACGTTAACTGAATATTGATATAATTTGTTTTAAACAAGATAATAGGCATCCTGTTCATAACAAAACTATGTTACGTGATTGCATTATGATATTGGAAAGATATTTAGCCACCAAAACTAAAAAAAATTTTGTTAACGCTGAGTCGTTCAAAAGAGAGGTTATGTTGACAAAATTATTGTATTAACATGAATTGTAGAAACTTTTCAATTGATGCCTTAAAAAACGTTCTAACGTTATAATGTAATCAGGTTACATAGTTTTATGATGAATAAAGTGTCTATTTCCTTGTTTAAAACAACTTATATCGGTATTCAGTTAACATCAGTTTGAATGAATCACCCGCCATAGGTGTGGCTTACAGTCTTAAGACATTAAGACGCCCATGTACAGGCACCCTTACTATCATGTTAATACCATGGCGGCAATATTAATAAGAATGTTTGTAAAACGAAGGTAATTGTTTGTAATTTCCCGAATTATGGACTACGCACATAAAAGTGAATTTTTTTCTTAAAAGTTCGATTTTAAGAACTAATTTTTAGAAATGTCATTGCCAAAACATGTTATTGTAAAATATATAACCTAATTTGCTAGACCAAGTTTTAATTACATAAATGAAAATATATCATTATTTATAAAACTTTCAGTGTTACCAAAAGTGTGTTGTGTGATACCATCGTCAATAATCGAACAGCAAAATTGAATGTCACTTTACTCGATTTGACGTGCATACAATGCAGTTGTTACCACAGTACATCTTATCTTTTGAAGAAAAAAAAGTCTGTGGAAGAAAAAAAAAAAGTAAGAATAATTTTTTTTTTTTTTACTGTAAAAGGTACAAAACTCATTAAAATTTTTGTCTCCAAAGTTAAAAAAGTTACAAGAACTGGCTTATCTGAACCCAAAGCAAAAGAAAATTGTGCCAGTTATCGATGTCTGGAGAAACATGACTGTAAAAGACTTGGCAGCATCAGCTGGACGTCCTATAGATGACATTTTGGATGCTCTTTTCTTTGTTGACAACGAAACTGCCTATGATGGTGATTCCATCTTTGAGGATCCACAAATGGTATATGAAACTGTTAAAAAATTAGGGGCTAAATATAAAGTTATTTCACCTCCATCAAAGTCAAATAAAGATGATGACAAGGAAAATAGGGATGCTGTTAGACGGTAGTACTATAAAAAACGAAAGTTTCATTCATAGTATGTAGGTTTGAATATTTCTTATGTTTTTAGACCTCCACCAGACTCTTCAGTTCTCATTAGGAGACGTCCTATTGTTACAATTATGGGTCATGTTGATCATGGCAAAACTACACTGCTGGACTCTTTGAGGCACAGCGCTGTAGTAGAGTCAGAATTTGGTGGAATTACTCAGCACATAGGAGCATTTAATGTTACGTTAAATTCGGGTGAAAAAATTACCTTTTTGGATACTCCTGGACATGCTGCATTTAGCACGATGAGAGCCAGGGGAGCTACTGTAACAGACATAGTTATTCTTGTTGTTGCTGCTGATGATGGAGTTATGGAACAAACTATTCAAAGCATACAGATGGCCAAAGAAGCTAACGTTCCAATCATAGTTGCGATAAATAAAGTTGACAAGCCAAATGTTGACATAGTGAGTTCTCAGTAAATTGGTATCAAAATATTTGTATCAAATCTCACAGTACTTTTTTTTTGACAGAAAAGAACTCTTCAAGGATTAGCTGAACAAAGTGTTTTTGTTGAGGCTCTTGGCGGTGACGTCCAAAGTGTTCATATATCTGCCTTGAAAGGAACTAATCTGGATCAATTGATGGAAGCAGTAATTGCACAGGCAGAAATAATGAATTTGCAAGGTGACCCGACAGGACCAGTCGAAGGCGTCGTTATTGAATCGACGAACGATACAGGACGAGGCAAACTTTCAACAGCGTTGATTCAGCGCGGTACTTTGAGAAAAGGTGATGTGCTGGTCAGTGGACTTGCATGGGCCAAGGTGAGGGCAATGTTCGATCACGCTGGTGTAATTGTTTCCGAGGCTGGACTCTCGGATGCCGTCCAAATAATTGGCTGGCGCGATTTGCCGGTCGCCGGGGAGGAGATTTTGGAAGTCGAGAACGAAAAACAAGCCCACATGGTGATGAAATTTCGACAGAACAAGTTGGGCGAGAAAAAGTCCATCGAGCAAAAAATAGTCGCGGACGAAAAGAATAAACAGCATCGCATTGCAAGTATCTAAAACTCAAACGATGCGTTGTGACGAAAAATAACAGTCTACTTTGAATTTTAGGAGTATGAAAAAATAGTACTTAAGAAGCGAGCACTAGGCATAAGGAGACTCAAGCGGGAAGGTCCAAGACAAAAAGAAAAAGTTGCAGACGATTTTCCACAGGTAAGCTTGATCATTAAAGGCGATGTAGGAGGATCCGTTGAAGCTATAATGGATGTTCTTGACACTTATGGTAGCGAAAACACGTGTCGTGTATCGGTTGTTCATTATGGCGTTGGTCCAGTTACGGAGACTGATGTAGAAATGGCTGAGGCATTTAATGGTAATGAAAACATTCTTTTTTTCACTTTTAATGCGGTGAAAATACAGCTTTGAGAACCACCAATAGATAATTAATTATTAATTAATCGTAATGACTTTTTTAGCCATTATTTACTGTTTTAATACAACTGTACCTCGTAATCTATCGCATAGAGCCTCAAAGAATAAGATTTCGATTCGTGAGCTTAACGTGATATACAAATTAATCGATGATTTAAAAGATGAAATCAACAAAAGACTTCCAATGATCGAAGTTGAGGAAGTGATTGGTACGTAAAATTGTGAAAAATAGTTGAAATGTTGTTTACAAAAAAATTTGCATATTTTTATAAATTTACCGTTTAGGTGAAGCAAAAGTTTTGCAAGAATTCGAGATCAACGTGAAACGAAAAAAAGTAAAAGTTGCCGGTTGTCTTTGTACAAGTGGTTATCTAAAGAAAGACGAACTGTTTAAAGTGGAAAGAGACGGCGAAGTCATTTACACGGGAAAAGCGACCGAAATGAGGCATCATAAGGAGGAAGTCGAAAAGGTAAAGGTCAACACAGAGTGTGGATTAAAGCTGGAAAAGGTCGAAGGTGGCTTCAAGCCAGATGACAAGATCATTTGTTACAAACTTGTTGAGAAAAGTCAAGAGATTGACTGGGATCCTGGTTTTTAGTCAATTTTTTACGATCCATATATTTGAGTACTGTAAATAAACATAGATAGAAATTTGTAAACAATTTTTTTATTTTTCGAAAATCTGTTAAATTTGCTGTTAAATGTTGACATAAGGAAATGGAGGCAAGGAAAAGGCGTAAGAGAAGCTCTCTCGGTTCAGATTTAAGTACAAATTTATTTCGTCTAGTGGAAGAACCTCGTTTAGTGAAATTATGCTATTCAGTCGACGGTCCACTGACGGATCTCTTTACTTTACAATTTTTCGTTTGTACACACCATTGTTCAACACCATTTCTTTAAAATCGATCGGCCTACCGTCGCTCAACTTTGGCACCTTGTTCAATTTCAGAGATGAAAATTTCCTTTTTCTAATAACAAAGAATGCACACATTTTCGAGTTCGAATAGTTTCTACACAAAAATAAATGCCTTTTATAAAGATACGCTTTGCATCGAAGTCCAAGTTGACAGGCACGAATCGAGTAACTACAGGAAAAAATGCAGAAAATCGGAAAAAGGTTTTATGGAGAAAAGATTTATTTTACTTTTCAAATGCGAGTTTTGCATGTCTGCAGGTGTGCGTTTAAAATTTACATGTGAAAAATGTATGCAGTGATATAAATTATTCCATTAAATCTTCACTAATAGAAATTTCAGCTATTTTTATTTTTTCTGCACAAAATACGCCAAAATCTGCATAAAAATGAGTTGTGAATTTTCATGAGTAAAGTATAATACATATTACGTTATGAGGTAAATTATGATCAAATATAAACATTCGAGATTGGCTAAAAAATATACAATTTATACATTATTATACAGAAGATACTTTTAATTGTCAAACATCGGATAAAAAAATATTTTTCCCGAACCACACTTTTGTTTAAGTTTCCTTCATAAAAACTCCAGCGCAGAAAACGAAGTATGCAATAAGTACTTTTCTACTTTTCAGTGATTGACATAAAATTCCACTCTTACTACTATAAAAAAAAAAAAAATTCAATAAAATTTTTACCAACAATCAATTACGCCGGAATAAAGTACACGATTGATCGTAAAAGCTAAATCACAAAACACGAGGCTAAAATACTTTTCCAAACGATAAATTTTGAGCCTAAAAGTCGTCACGAGCATGATAACAGTAGCACATCCCCTACTATACTCAATACACGTGAAAAAGAGTGGGATAGAAAAAAACAATTCAGACAATCGCTCTCCAATCGCACCCGATTACAACTATCGTTTTCACAATAACATATGCACCCGCAAAGACTCTCTGATCCTCTGATGATCCAAAACTCAACCATCGCGCTCATGTGCACGATGGAACACACCCTCATATTACACTCACACGGAGGTGCGTTGTTTGTAAACATACACATCGCAAAGTTAACAAATAAATAAAGAGACGAGGGTACGGGGCGTCGGTGGCAGCCCCTATGAGTCGCCGTTAAGAGGCGTAAGTCTCGCGAAAACGGCGCTGGAGGTGGTGGTAGGCTGTGAGGACGCCCTTCTTCTTTTTCTGGAGGCGGCAGGGCGCGGATTGTTCCTGGCTGCCGGGGAGCTTGACGTCGAAGGCGAAGGGCTCGATGGCCACGTTGTCGTCCGGCCGGACGTAGAAGGCGATACTGTGGCGACGACAACGTGGAGCTAGTGGGACTACCCGGTGGCGCAGGGCCGGCAGGACCCCGGTTGTCCAGCAGCTTAGGAGGTCGCCGCTGTTGACGAGGATGGCACCTGGCAAGTGACCTACGCGGACCCACCGCTCGCTCCGGGGGCTTTGCACCTCGAAGCCGCCCTCGCAGTCCTGGAAATTTTTTTTTCCCAAAGAAAAAGCGTAATTATTAATGTTTGTTCCCACTTGTTTAATCATTTGCAATCACGAGGATTTTTTTTTTTTTAACTAAGTAACGGAGGTGATTATTGGGAAGATTAGATCAAGATATCTACGTGCTGTTAGGTCATAATGGAGGGGGATACATTAAGTAAGTAAATGTAGGTATATTAGGTAATTCGTGCAAATCGTTAATGGTTAATTTTCTCTTTAAAACCATTTTTTTTTTTTTTTTTCCAATTACAACTGTTTTTTATTCTCAGCAACTGGTTTCGGTCTCGCATAGCGAATACCTACTTAAATTTTTCATCTTTTATCCACGTAAGTACTTGAATTGCAACGATATTGTAATCACGGCAATTATCCATTAATTAAAAACCTCATTAGCCACCAGTATTTATACGAGTGCGAAGCGAACATTGTACTAAACATCGGTTTTTTTCTCCAATTGGCATATTGAAGTGTTGTTATTGCGGGAAAAAAAATTATTTCAATTACTCGTAAGCTTGTGTTGTATGGCAATAAAACGTAAATCCATTAATATACAGATAGTCGATCGAGTTTTCCTTGTTCTCGGCAAAGCAGCGGGTCATAATCCAAACGTGTTTTATAAAACTTACAATGAGAAGACGTAATAGGTAAATGATTTTTTTTTTTTTTTCCAATTACCGTAAAGACTATACATAGTGGTAATGACGCAAGACGTGTTTTTGCGATTAAAAATGTTTATTTTTAGTAACGACCATTAATTGACTGTAAATTCTTCATACATATATAGTCAACACACTTTTCCTCTTGCGCAATACAAGGAAAAAAAAAATTAAATCCTAGACCACGTCGTTTATATAATAATATTTAAAAAAATTATTGACATCTTCGTGAGAATAAAAGATATAAGTACACATATGAGCCAAGTTTGCGATTCGCGTGAAAGGCAATCGACGCGAAGATATATACATTACAATATATGTATACAATGCAGTAGAGGCGTCCTTCGGTGTCGAAATATATTTCTCTCGGTGTAATAAATAAATAATTGCGTAAGAGTCGAGCGAGCGTCAATTATTTCACATCGACATCTCAATGAAAGGGAGTTATATTGTACACGTACATAGGCACTGTGTGGTTTATGTATAGAAAGGAAAAAAATACGAAGGGATCGATTTTAGCGAATGTGTTCGATTCAACTTTTTCGGAGCAATATGAGTGTTTACTAGGATACCTTAGAAAGTTACAATGAACATTCAAAAGAGCCCGAATGACAACTTACATACTGTACAATAGGCCTGGCACAGAACACTAGAGACATTGGTTAATTTTTTTGAACCATTAACAATAATTTCCATGTAGAGCATTTAGTCTCACAATACTGTTGTAAATTTTATTTTTTATTTCTAAGGAATACTTTTCAAGAGAATATTTTCACGGTGGCCCAAATGATCACATAATGTCATAACGTCAAGCTTAGTCGTCTTGAATTGAATAATATTCGTTTGCAGGTCAATCTCACGGTACTGATAGGTACGATTTATTCGCTACGATGAAAAACCCCTTGGCTTAAATAGTTGATTCGACTCACGCGTTTTTCACGTTACTGTGTTAACATCACCAGGCGTATATTATTTTATCGATAAGCACAAAGAGTAGAACATTTTTCGCACTCGAAGCGTCATAAATATACTCTATGAGGCACAATAATTATCTTCTTTGTTAAGAGTGAAATACGTGTTACTAGCACAATAAAATTTTTCTTCATTGATTTCCCAGAATCCACACAACGCAAAAAATCATCTTCACTTTTCGTTTTTAATAATGGATTTAAAAAAAGTTTCAAAAATACAAACGTAGAACCACTCTTGGATATATATGTATGCACACACACCAATAATGTGTGCCAATCAAAAAGACGAGTGAGAAGATGAATAGGAAATTTTTATCTACGATTTCCACTGCACCGTGACGAAGGACGCTATACCGCGTGTGTGAATCAGCAACACGCGCCGCCACTGATTGTACGCGTGTTGCACGTACATTAAGCAAGTATAGACGAGCTTTGAGGTCGAGCGCGAAAAAAAAAAAAAAATCGTGAGCACTTGAAAAAATCACGCGCTTTGCACAAGGAACCTGAAGGATTGTCTCGAGCATCATTCGAGCGATTATATTTACATTGTTAAATGCTAAACAAAAAAAAAGAAAAGGACAGCAGCGAGGCTATCTTCCACGGGGCCGTTTAAACAAAGACCGGCAGCCCCATTGTTCAGGGTAAAAGATGATTGTTAAGGTGACAGGATACTTATATCTGAACTCATCAGTCTCTGTGCTGTCAGAGGTAGCGGTGTATCGTAAAACGTCGGTCTGTCTTGTTTTACAACGCTTACAATACATAAATACATTTGTTTTTTTAATTTTTAAACTGTAACTATTATTACAATCTTTTTTTTACAATTTACCTTGGAAAAAAAAAAAAAACAATTTAGGGTCATTCCAAAGGAATTCGATTAAATATTTAATTTAACGTTTAATTTAAGAAACACGTGTTTATTAAATTGAGTTTAATAACTGTATTTCTTTGATACTTGGTATCATATTGTTTAGGTTTTAGATGGAAAAACTATACCCTTGGAAGAACCCAACACATTAAAATAGTTGAAAAAAGTGTAAAGGTAAAAAAAGGTAAAAAAAGCAGAAAAGGATGAAGGGGGAAGGAGCACGAGGGCGTATTAATGTTGAACGTATAAATTTAGCATGTATAGGTAAGTGTGCGAGTAAATGATATGAATTGTATACCTGAGCGATGAGAGTGAAAGTGCTGTAGTCACAGTGGGCGTCGCAACGCGTGTCGCCGGGCTCGGGAGCGCCCAGGGCCGGATAGTAAAGTAGTCTAAGGGTCGACTCGTTGCCCGGCTCGAGAATCTTCGAGTGCTTCGACAGGAAAAAATCCGGGGTCTTGTCCAAACCCACGGCCAGTGCCTGGAGTAATTTACATTACATTTGCGCACCGTCAGACTTAACTTTTTTTTTTTTTTTTTTTTCGCTTGTTCGATTGTTTTTTTTTTTTTTGTTTTTTCAAACACGTACGGTTAATAACATCGTGGTCAATTGCTTGAAATCCCGAGACAGCTCCTTGACGGCGCTGCCGAAACCCGGTACCTCCTCGTCGGGCATCGGACCACCCGATCCCGTCGCGTTGAACAAGTGCCGCGCTTCCTCCTCCTCCTCTTTGGTCATTCTACAATCACAAGAGTCACGCAATATTATCATCCATAAAAAAACCGATTACTTTTTTGATTGGCCCATGAGGCGGTACGAGAAATCAAAAGTGAAACACATGAGTAACGAGGAAGGAAAAAAAAAAAAAAAAAAAAAGTAGCAATAGAGAAAAATGTTCTTAGCGAGTTGTATAAATGAATCTCTCAAAATTACCTTTCCACTCCAGGTTTGACGTAACCGTGATTCGAGGGTGCAGTGCGCTCGTACTTGAGGCGCGCCTCCTCGGGCAGCTCGCAGAATTCATCCATGGCTCTGTACACTGCTTTGAGCTGCAAAAACAAAAGAAACAGGGCAAGACGTTAATTTTGTTTCCATCCACCGAGAACTCATGCCGTAAGCTCATCTTTACCATCCATAAAAGTAAAACTATGCGCTAATCTTCGCTACTTTATATTACAAATCACGTAAGAGGCGAATGTTGTGCAAACAGTTTAAACTGCAGATGCAATAAGGACCGTCTCGCTCGTTATATATGTAATCCGTATTGAGTATAAGTTGCAACAATAAAATAGCAATGCAGACTACATACTGTATATATATATTTGCCCCGACTTTTATCGGGTATGGCTGATCTCGCGATTTCTCAAAATTCCTCCTGCGCTTTGTATGCCTTTCTCGCTCGACTTTCATCTCCTCTAGTATAAGTATTACGGCCGTTTTAGCTCTTTGCATGAAACTACCCAAAAAACGTCAAGATGTGATCCTTCGCGGTAAAAAAAGTTTTTTTTAAAGCAGCCCACACTCGCACTGATTCCAACCCATAGGTGTATAGTTTATTTGACCTACGAAAAAACGCTCACAGCTATAAAATATAAACACACATAGTATGTACGTACTTACAATTATTCGCTTGTACCAATTTATCGATGTTGGTTTTTACTTGAATAATATGGGTGCAACTGATTTTACATGTTGTAAAAAAAAAGTTTTTCTCAATCGATCTCTGGGATGTACGTACACTCATTTTGTGAAACAATCAATTAATGTAACGAATTAATTATACTCGGGTGCAAAATGGAAAAAAACAACACACGTACCGAAGCATATTTTTTTATCGAGATCAACAAAACACAGCAAATTCCTGTGAATGCAATACGGTCATAAATTGTTAGCTTGGTTCTTTCAAATTCATATCAATAGCCTGATGTGTTATTGAACTGTTTTTCTTTTCTTTCTCTTTTCTCGTTCGAATTTATGTGGGTTGCGAGACACTTACTGTCACGCTTCGATCCTTTATTACGGAATAATTTGTCATTGTTACGCGAATTGGAGCACTATCGAGTGCAAATAATTCTGCCTTTGTTTTATTTCTCACTCGCGTGAGTCTACTTTATCAGCAACAATGGTGATTTTTCGCTCGTATATGTAACTTTTTCTGCTAATTTGGAATTTTTTAAAAAAAGAGTAAAACAATGCACGCGTGACAAATGAGTTCTTGTGTTATTGTATAAAAATACACCATCAATGAATAAAAAATAAAAAAATCATCAACATTGTACTTCTATTGAAAATAACTACCGATCAATTAATAATCACAACCTCGCACGATTCAACAGTTCTATTGCGCGTAATTCACGCTTATTGAATGCAATTTTAAACCAAGTAAACCAGTCACTACTAAAAAATTTTAAGCATTTCCTGGCTCAATATCTCAGTTGTGTACAGTTTTAGCATAACGACAGAAATGTGCGGCTGCTGAAGCGAAAAAAAAAAAAAAAAAAATGGAAAAAAGCAAAAATCCTATACTTGGTGCGAGATTTATGCATTTAGGATGGGCTTGTCGTGATGTTCCTAATTTTGTTTCTCTTGTAGGGCTGCCGATGCTTCGCTGTCTCGGCGCGCAAAAAATTCCGACTTATTTCGGGCTCGCCCCTTTTCCTACTTCAGTACCGTCGAGTCGCGAGGGATAAACCGAGGAGGCTGTTCACCCTTTGGTACTGTTTTTACGTACAGTATACGTAATTTTTTTTATTCGACACTGATATTTTGTTCAACAACATTTTAATTTGTTACGGATTCCAAAGTGTCGAGTAATAAAGTTTACACTGTGAATTGCAATTTTTGTGAAGAAGAATTATTGGACCAACAAGGACTCGATTGTTACATTTACCCCACCGCAAAATGACACAGCATTTCATTTAAGTCTCGCTTTATTGAGATTCATAAGCTACAATAAAAAAAAAAAAAATTGCATCGAGTCTCTTATCGCTGTGCGTGAAGACTATAAATACTCATCATAAAAGAAGTGCCTTGCATTCGCAATAAAAAAAACAATAACATAAATGAATGAGCCAGCAAGTGCAGAACAGATAATGAAAGTTGTATCACCTATACCCATATTATGTACATGAGAAATTCCAAAAAAAAACCTCTTTTTCAATCAGAAAAATATTGCAATTCGCCAATTGCACTGATGCGACCGTATTAAAGTCGTAAGAACAAATTTGAAAAAAAAAAAAAAAAAAAAACAGCTGAATTTTGTCTGAGCAGATACTGTCTAAAATACACGTTATCATGTGAAATGACGCGCGAGAAAGGAGCTTTTGAATGAAACAACATATTTATAGATTAAAAATTTCTTCCCATCGCATCTTTTGACGTAATTTTGTTCTTCTGATCAGCTAAAAATGGAAACATTTTAATGTGTCCAAGTCGGCTCACACGTTTACTTCTCACGGCGACCACGTTTTTTCTAATTCATCGCACGACAGGGTGATAAAAAAAAATGAGATTGGTTTAAATGTTGTGTGCAAAAAAAAAACTTTTTTATGTAAAAAGATAATTTTTTTTGGAATAACCCATGTGCACGAAACTGCATTTAAACATAAAAGTCATAAGCATAAAGGATAATCCGTGACACGACGATGGCGACTACGACGAAGAAAACGAACTAATTTCCTGTATCGTCACTTGTAATGCAAAATGCACACACGCGCCACTATATCTATGCACGTGTACATATACAATACAACACACACATACACACACACACACACATGCACGAACTCACTGGTGCAAGTAAAGCATAATATGTAGCCAGTGGGGCGTTTAGCACGATAAGGCGTTCAACAATCGCTCACTCGCGGCAAGGTCAGCGCAACCCAATGCTCTTTATCATCAATCATTATGATGATTATTAGCGATGAGTTTCCGATTCGAGTGTTAGTGTGTGATGCATGTGTGATTCTTATGAAACTGCGCGCATGTACCTTTTCCTCTCCTCGGTCTCGGACACTTGTTGCGTAACAGTGATAAAAATAATTTATTATTCCTCGTGGTAGGCATAGTTACTTGCGTATTGGCCAGGTGCATATCATGCAGCGCCACCCTAGGTGTCAAAATCACGCAACCGCGGGTACCCACATTACACGTCAACAACACACACCGATGCAAACTTTGAGTAATAATTAATTAATTAGCAAAAAATTAGTATATTTATTCATCTGATAATGGATGTTATCATAAAAACAGGCTTTAGGAATATCACCCGGTCGATTTGTTTTAACTCTGAAGCCTTAAAAAAAAGGTAAACAGTAGGTTAAAAGTAGTCATGTGTGCGATGTTACAGAATTTCAAAGTGATGGAGTTGGCAATTTGACGAGTGCCGTCGTAATAAGGCAGACCTTGGTAACTTCAGCTCCCTACTGAGTTAACCTGCATGTACATTTTATTCAGATTATTTTGAAAATTGTCCAAGTTGCAATGCACATGAAAATTACTTTTATTTACAGTTGGAGAATCATCGAAATTTATGTAATTTTACTTCATTTATATTTGCCCTCCTGTTACACTGGAACAACACAACACTTTCTTACACCCACATTTTGTAAACGTTTAAATAATAGAAATCACAATGATCATGTCTTATTTCGTACATTTATCTTTCTTTTTGCCGTCTGCTTCTGAGAGTGTGCTCTGGATCGAAAACTAACGAGGCTTCATTAATAAGTATGTTGTTACATTCAAACATTTAACAACCGTTTTTGGCACCACATAGCTCATTTTTTTACATTTGTGTAACTGCAATTTCATAATATTGATACTATTTATGCATATGTGATGATAACATCTGTAAATTTGACGAAATACTGTCATTATTTCCTTAATTAAAGAAAATAACAGTTATTTGGTACCCCGGGTTTCTTGTTTTCGTCACTACGCACGCTGGCGTCGACTCATCTATCCCCTCCCATCACTTGCACCTGACCAATACGTCAAGGTGTCATGTAAGGTATACGCGAGGCACATACATGTTACTGTTGGATACGTGCATTATAAATTGGTATTGGGAACGAAAGCTAATCGGTAAAGCCTTAGTTTCATTTAGAGCTTATGTTGATTCATGCGTAGTAATTTTTATGCTCCAATATGTAATTTTAGCCACTTATAGTAAAACCGAAAAATCGGTAGATCAACTGTTTACATATTATATTATCGAAAACTGCATTGATAGGAAAATAATAATGTGTCGTAGCCCCGATTTTTGTTAAAAGAAGTTTCTGTTTTGTGAGAAAATCCTAATTCTGTCGAAAAGAAAATCGTAGACCTCAAAATGAGACACGTTTCATCATTTTTATTTATTTTTCCAAAGCTATCATCATACTCGAAGAAAATGAAGAAAACTTTGGAAAATATGAAAAACCATGAGTTTCTTTTTTCTGTATCATTTGAAATGTTGATTAAATAAACAAGTATACGAATACACTATACAGACAAACACATCAAAGACATCGGACCAGGAGCATATAATTATATAATTGCTTATGTTGCGTTGCCGCTGACTTACCTTGCAGTCGGGAATGCCATGGTTCACCAGGAGAGCGAGTCCCTTTTCGGAGAGCGCCTCGGCCAGCTTTGTAGCGACCTGCTTCACGACTCCCTTCTGCGGGCATCTCTCCGTACCTGAAACCAAACCGACCAAGTCTTTTTATACCTTCGTATATCCTTCCTTTCCTTTTTCCACTTGCACAGTACACATTCACGTACACACAACATATTTTGCACGCATATATAATATGTACTCGTTTATGTTATCTGCACTCTGCTGCTTCGACAGCGCTCTCTTTCTCTCTTGTCTTTTGTTTCTTTTCTCATCTCAAAGCTTGATGGGTAAAAGTGGTTTCTTTTTCTCGGCAACTGTGTTTTTATTCTTTTCTTTTTTTTTTTTTTTTTTTTTTTTTTTCGCACAGATATACATGTCTTGCACGCATACTTATATCGAACGTGGGAGTGCAAAGGAAAGCGAATACAAAGTCACGAGAGTTTTTCGTACATGCGTAGGTATATGGGTAGTTTCGCAAAAACTTTGCTATTTCCTGTGCTCGTTTGAACATCCCGTTAATTTAACTTCAAATTACCAAAACACATTTTGCAAGTTCCATACTTATACCCATTAGAACATTACGTTTTTCGTTAAATCAGCCACGTAACAGCAAAGTCCGTGAATTCAATATTTAATATACGCATAAATAAAACAAATAAATCAACAAAGAAGAGCGAGTCCTTTTTACTCTAATTAATTGCTTTGATTATTTAAAAATAGGTACGAGCGAATTTTTTAATTTTTACTTCATACATTATGTTTGGACCTGTATTGGCTCGCCTCAAATTAATCATTGTTGCCCTTGAGTAGTAATAGTGTTTTTTTTTAAATGATCTTTACAGCTCTGCAATATATTAAACAGAGAAATAAGCACATAAACGCTCTACAGGTAAATTTTGATTCCACAAACAGCCGTGCATCGTGTAGGGTGATGATTAATTTTGTTTTAAATTTTAATACGTTGTTTTTTTACGTGATCCTTCATACACACACGCGAATTGGTGGGTAAGAAAGTGCGCGGCTTTCAAATCCTAACACCCATATACACACTCAAGCATTACGATGCACACGAGAGCGCGAAAGCGCCGATTTTAGCGAAAGTGGAGACCCCGCAGACGTCGACCAGACGACCGACCAGAGATCCCACGTTGTGGGTATAATATTGCAGAGAGACAGACAGGGGGAGGACAAAAGATAAGTATAGAGAACAAAATACCGGGGACGCGCGTGCCTTCCCCCCTCCAGCCTTTTCTCTAACTCCCGTTTATAAAGATAATAATAGACGCCGCTGCGATGACGAGGAGCCGAAGGAGTTGCGTATATGTGTATAAAAAGATGGTGTGATGATGGCAATAGAGCGAAAGAGCGACGCTGTTTTATCATCGGTCCTTTTTCTCCTTCGAAGGGCCCGTTTTATTGTTTATTGACTTTTGGTGCTTACATGCCGAGCCCACATAATATAAATCTACAGTAACGACATAAGCGTATCAGTCGCTCAATCAAACCTTTGTTTGTTTTTTTTTTCAACACCTAATAGGTATACAAGAATATACCCATCACGTTAGAGAAGAAATCGACTATATGTGTATACACACGCCTCGCTCTACTTTTCCTTTTTGCGACGCATTTATTATATAACATAATAGAGGCAGCTTATCAAACGAACACGCGCCACGCGAGATATAATAATATGATCCCCTTGCACTCGCGTGCCTCTCCTTTGTGTTATCATACGTATCCTTTAAGGCGAATGATATACAATCGCCATGATAATTTATTACGCGTGCCAAATGAAAAAAAAAAAATCAAGTCCAAGAAAGTAACTTAATCGGTCTTTTCTCGCCGTCTGATGTTTTAGCTTTTTTTTTTTCTATTTTGTAATTTGATACGACTACATGAAATGAGGTGGGCGGTCGCGAGAACCGGGTTTACTTTGCATATAGTATGTATATATAGGAATGGGGGGTGATGATAAAGACCAAACCAGTTGGTGATAGGCGTGCGTATATTACGAGGACAGCTGGATCCCTTTGCATATCTCGGAAGCAAGTGTTGCTCAATTTCTCGAAATGAATGCTTTTGCCCAATTTTTGACGAGCGAAAGCGACGACTGTACGTATAACCATCGTGAAAAGTGGCATACGGGACCATATGATTTTATTTTTTTGCTATAAAATTTCTTGTATTATTATAAATTTATAGGTATACACGAAGATGCATACTATATATTTACTTCAGGGTTTTCATTACAGTGTCAATGTTTGCGTGATTTCAGGTGATCGTCATAATATCACCAGCTGAGACGCATTTGTCGGGAAGCCAAAACTCGGGCCATTTGCCAAAACAATCAAAATGATTTTTCTCGATGCCGAGCTTAAATTTAATATTAAAACGCATACATTGTCCGTACGTCATATATATTTTATACACGTTGAAATCTTCGAAAAATCATACAACGCGTACATAATAGGTTGGTCATTTTGTGTGGCATACTCTCTTAATACTTTCACGTTGAAACCAAAATAAATCAGATACAGTTTTTATTGTCACTTTGCTTGCAGATGATGAAAATTGGAATATTCGTTTGAGCTTTAATTTGGGTCCTCGAAAAAGTGCTGATTCGATTTTCAATCAGGTAGGTATCGATAGATCAAAGTTCTGCCCCAACTGAAGCTCGTTTTAAGCACTTTTTGAACAAATGTTCTCTTTGACCTAATTTATTGTGCCACCACTTGTATTAGGATGAGAAAAGAAGAGTACGTACCACAAAGCAAGCCGATCTCAAACTGCGTGATTTTTTCGGAGATTCGGACGTGTACGTGCCAAATACCGTGGCTGTTGTCGGCGGCCCCGATTTGGAGAGTCCGTCTCGCGAGGGCCGAGAAAAACAAAAAGCTTTGATCTCCCCCGAGCGATTAGGAGCATCAATATCGACGATTGAGAGTGTCGGGAAGACGAATATAAGCGCCCGATCTTCTCGAGAGAGCGCGTTACCACTTGAATTAAGAGAGAGAGCAGAGGCGCGTCGACCTCGAATGTGGATCAGGGCAGCGCGCCAAATCAAGATCGGAACCCCGAGGCTCGTAAATGTTACCCTCGACTCTACCTACATGACGAACAAAGTCAATAAGTGTCATTGCGATCCATCGAAAGTGCCCCTGTGCGTACACGTTCATCCATAGCCCTATCCTCGAAAAAATTCTCAAATTGGCAAATCGTTTGTGGCATTTGGACAAATTTTTCTAGTTGGCTATTAGGCGTGATTTTAATCTGCTGATTGATTCGTTCCAATTTACTCTAGTTCTTAGGATTTAGTATTATTTTACCATTACGTACTTTGTTTCAATAATAATGTTTAAAGCCTCCTTCATTGATAGTTCGGATGTCACTGTTTCCTCATTATTGATGAGTTTTTGCAATGTTAGTGAATTGAGTTGAAAAAAATTAAAATAAAATAAAAGCTATCTTTTGAAAACATATTTTTTCGCAAGAGCAATCGAGTTGCACGTAACGAGATGCAAAAAAAAAAAAAAAAAAAAAAAAAAAGAAATCGAAAGTAGGAGTAGGCAGAAAACTCTCTCCGTTTGCGCATTCATTGCTCGTCGCGGCATCTATACGATTTTCCCGCTATACGCGCATACTGCGTACAAGCAGCGACTTATGTACGAATAAAGGGTATCTTCCGACTTATTCGCTCTTCAATTGGCGAAGTTAGAACTGTTTCGACGTACATTGTTCGCGTATGGATCGGTTTTTGCAATGCAGGTAATAAAGACGAAAAAAAAAGAAAAGTTGGGGCAGCCGTGTACCCCCTCTAATCAACACCTCGTATCTGCTCAAAATGTACAAAAATGTGAGCAAGGAGGAAAAGCAAAAGCTAAAAAAACGGAGACGCGCACGTCAGCTCACTCTCTTCCCTGGGAGCGTGAAAATGACGGCATCCATCAACGCTCAATTAACTCTTCTCTCGTTACACGCAAATTCGTCCCGACTCGACCGGCGCTGTGGCATCCTCATGGTGCATGAGAACACATGGCTGCGACGTAATGCTCCTCCTCCTCTTCTATTATATACACGACGTCGCGGTGTCATGATGATGCGACCGAGGACGACTACGGCCGTGGCTGTACAAAAACATGTATCCGCACGAACGACAATGAGCGCTTTAATTGCCTAATCTAAGCGTGTATTTGTGTAATTACCTATACAGGCTGGCTGGATTTTTTTCACCTCCACTTGCCGTTCATTTGATCAGTACATTTCAGCAGAGGTATCTTTTTCGCGTGTCGCGCCTTTACATTGAGACTAATGGCTCTGTAGAGTGTGTATGTAATTCGCGCGATTGGGTGAACGAGAGTGCGAGTGATACCGTGGAATTGCGAGCAAACGAGGCAAGAGAAGAGCAACAATGACCGAGCCACTTTCGATGGATTGGAATGCGCGCGCGATGAGCTTTCATTTTGTTATTGCGATTTATGGGCATTTCATTATTGGGACGGTTTGATGTTTTTTTTTTTTTTTATCATCTTACAATCAATTGCTCACCTCGAATTAGAGTGCGTATCGAGTATTTAAAAAGATTGGTCCAAACGTCATCTACATACCATTAATTGAGACTCGCGATTGGCGTTGAACGTGTAGATCTACGCCTAAATGTATAGGCAAAAATATATCGGCAAGGATGAACTATCGGAGTATACCTACTATGCGACAACAACAAAACAATATAAGGATGATTTACAAGTTCCACGAATTTGGAACGAATCAAAGCGGTGTTTAAGCTTAACACTGGGCTAACAAGGCAAATGTACATTTCGTATATTCACAGATGTATAATATATTACTGCACTTTGCAAGAGCGCGCCCGTATGTGTGTATACCTATATGTACAGGTTTGATTGGAAAGGCAACATCGTAATGTCCCATATTTTTTGAAGCTCACATATGAGTATGAGTTATTTCTCTCTAAAGATCCCCTAAAGTGTTGGTGTGTCAAGTTGGTAACTCATAGTGTGGGTTAGATGGTATTTTTTTGTTTGTTTGTAATTATTCAAGTTAATTCGTTTACCGCATTGTTGTTGGACAGAGGTCCGTGACCACAAAGTCCTTCAGCCTCCAACTTTATTCTTTTTTTTTGTTTTTTGTTTTTTTACGTGTACGACTATACCAACATGATAGTATCGTGTAGTATAAACTAAAGCGGAAATCCGTTTTCTTGTCCGCCGATTGCTCTTGTGACACATCGCTTACGTGGACAGCGTTTTTCATAACTTTTTTTTTTTTTTTTTTTTTTTTTTTCAACTCGTTCATCTGATCGCGCATAATCCACGTCCAAAGATACATTGCTCGCCACCCATTAAAGCAAATTCAACAAGTTTATACAAATGTCATCTACACGAGTATTATTATTTTTTTTTTTTATTATTTGAATTCGCACATGTTGAACGTATGAGTCAACTTTACCAATAAGAATAACAATAGATAAAATTCTTCATCACAACACACTTCGATACACATCCAAATATGTGTGACGATGGCGTCTTCTTCCATTGAAACGACCAGTCATTAATTATATACTTTATCACCTCACAACTGTACATACCGCTCTTGTCGCACTATACGCAAGCGATTCCAACACGTGAAGATAACACAAATACCGCAGATGGGAAAAAAAAAAAATCCATCATGGCTGTACGAACGTAGGCTATATGATACAAGATGAGGGAGACGAGATGAAGTCGCCTGCAGCCTCGTGTGTTCCAATTGTAATTGTTACAAGTCGTCACGAGAGCCATACGTTCTTTTTTGCTAATAGGATCTAAATCGATATGATGTATCTCATGTATGGACCAGAGAATTACTTGAAATTCATTATTATTATTATACGATAAATTAATGATGTTCAAATAACGCGAGTTCGAAGGAATACGATTAGTAGCGGTGACTGGTAAATTTTCATGACTTGACGCAACCTGAATAAACAATGCAGTAGTTGTTGGATATTTTACAGGGAGGAGTCATTGATTACCCGAACTTATGACTTGTACCGTGAAAACCCTGTCTTTAATTTTCCACTTTATACAGGTTAAGATATATTATCCATTTATCATGAATATTATATACTTTTATATCAGTGCGTGTGTTTTTCAGAACAGTACTTGCGTACACTTTTTTGGGAAAAATGTGATAACAAGTCGATAGTAATGAGAAAAAACACTGAGTCAAATGAAACGATAATCTATATGCATAATAGGTAATGATTGTACTGTCGATGTCTCGATGTACTCACTAATTTCGGTTAGTTTTAACTGGTTTACTAAGTGACTAGTCGCATGTTGACATATACTTATAAGCGTACACGTGCAACTCTCACGCACTTGTTTCACATAAACGATCCCCTTGGCAAGGAATTCGCATAATACACTTGAATGCCTTTTTGCTAGCGATCCCACCAATGTGAGCTCGATAAATCATCGGTAAAAATCGGCACTTGGAATTTTCCGATTTTACTCAACAAATAGATCGCAGATGCACACATTGGTACCGAACACCATCGATTGGACTCAACGACGCGCGAAAGTGTTGGACGAGGAGTAGGTGTAAGCTTTTGAAATATTTCAAAGTTGCGCTGCATCGAGGAGCCAGCGAAAGTCTCCCTACATGGTACGCGCACACCGATGTTTATTGCGACTCGCGTGAATGCGTCCTCGTCGTTTCTATTATAAGCTTGGCACTTTAATTTTCATAAATAATATGAAGTATAGGTACCACACGAGTAAGTGTCGGGATGAAATTTATGGGCACGTAAAAACGTCGGTGGCAGCAGCTTTCACCTCTAGATCGGGAACAGTGCACTACACACACACACACACACCTAGGAAGCAAAACGAGAAAGAAGTTCTCAGATAGCATTGGCCAAACCGTATAGTCGAGGGCTTTTTCGATGGCTCTAGCAACGTCTATAAGTTTATCCTCGGTTATGGAAGAACTCTTTTGTTACATCGCTTTCAGGAGAGTTGAGTACAAAAGTGTTTACGAACACATAATCCTTTCGACGGGCGCATACGTATACGTACATGCATATACTTGTTAAATACACATGCACATACACACCTGAGAGTCTTGTCACGCGTCGATGACGTCAATGACGAGATTAGCGCGAGCTTGCGATGTGATAAGGAACGCGAGTGTATATATATATATATGCTACAACTGTTACGTCACGTGGCATTCCTGGTGCATCATATAGAGGGGTACCCGTGGAAGCAAGGCAACATGCATCATCCACGTGAAGTGCTGCTTTACTGTTTTGTTATAGTTTTACTCCTGCCCATGTGTCTGGGCCGGGCTTGCCTGTTCTCTCTCTGTAACACACTGCGAACAACTCTTGTATTTTTTCTTTTTACGTTTAATTTTTTTTTTTCTTTACTTAAAACTTGTGGGTCCTTTATTGTTGAGCAAATGGTTCTTTAAAACATGCGCGCTCTCTTAATAATAATGAAAAAAAAAAAACATTTGAATGATACATATGCCCACAATTTCGATGCATTGTTTGGCTATTTTAGCATAACGTAAACACACCTTGTAACACACGAGCCTATAACCACAAGAAACTGGTGTTAACGCGTACAACGAATGTCACACAGTAACAACAAGTCGAGTCATCGTAATTTTTTTTTTTTTTCCAAAGTATAGGTAGGTAAACACATCAAGAGGTTGCGGTAAATCGTATAGCAGTGCAGAAGAAGCGCATTAGAAATTGTAATCCGATACGAATGTCCAAGAGGACACTCGATAACATACATCGGTTGGGATTTATTTCGATGAAGGAAAAACAAATAAAAAAAAAAAACATTAACAAGCGCAAAGTACTGAAAGACAAAAGTATCCGTGAATGCAGGTTGGTTTATTTGCATTTCGCGTGGCATCGGTGCACGCATATATTTTGTGTCGTTGATGATTTTTTTTTTTTTTTTTTCGTCGTTGGCTTGTGTGGCTTTTACAGCCAAGCGTGTATTTATAGAGGGAGCAAATCAAACGGGTCCGAGTGTAACGGATTCAGGAAGTGAAACCGCTAGACGAATGGGCTACCTGACATAACTGTAGTCTATATATACATTAGGATGCTTTAATGCGCGATCTCATTTTTATTTCGACTATCAAGAGAGTACGAGAAGCCGATGAATATCGGGAGTTTCCTCGTTTTTGCTTGAAAAAAAAAAAAAAAAAAAAAAAAAAGAAAACCCAATCCATTGGAAGAGGAAAAAAACTTGCACTGCATTTGAAATGCAAAACAGCACAAAAGGTATACGCGTGATTGTTCTAATAAAGTCCTAACACTCGTTTTTTGTTTTTTTTTTTCAATTGGTATTTAATCATAGCATGTAACGTTACGTGGTGCACAAACGTATATGAGCGCAGCCAGATGAAGAAATGGTAATTCACCTGCCACTGTGCTCATCGATTCCAAGAGAAAAACTATGCGCGCGAGAGACTACACACGTGCGTTTTATCATGTTCTGTTACGAAACGGAACGGGGAAAAAAGAGGAGGGGGAGAAAAAGAAGGTCGTAAAAAAATCAGCGCGTGCACGCGAGAAAAAAAAATTTATTCAACGTGGCGTAAAAGAAAAATCGTTTACCGCGCGCGGTTGTTGTGGGTGAATCGGTTCGCGTGGAGACAAACAGCTGATTTTACTCTGATTTTTTAATTAATTTTTTTTTTTTTTTCATCAACGCGATTTTCGTACCGATTTTTAGACATCTCTGACGCTGATTGGAAAAAAGTTATTAGGTATACAATGTTTATAGTAATTTATGGTAAACGTTTGCGGGAGGGACCCGAGAATGTTGGGAGGATTACAAAAATAAAAATCGGCTTTTCTCATCACGACTATGCAATGAAAGATATGAGTTTTACACGTCACCAAGATACCTTACAACTCACAATATGTTACAAAAAAAAAGAGAAGTTACCGTGACGATCGTATGATTTTTACAGCATAAAGTTCGAAAAAGAAAATTGTAGCTACATAGGTAGGTACTGGCAATACACGTCCTGCACTATAAAGTCGATGGTTTCATCGAGCAAACACTTACATAAAAATATGTACGTATGAGCACACATGTGGACCTTGAAACGGATAGAGTTTGATAAGCCACGTCGAAATCGCACTGTGTATGTATATATATATCTACAATAAGTCGACATACCTCATACAGGTCGATACACTTTATCGGATCAGAATCATGTTCTGTCCATACATTTCCAACAAATGTAATTTTCCTGATCTACTTATTTGTCCATATAATAGTGAAGAATCCACGTGTGTGTTGACGACTTTTATGCTACGTATCAGTATATGATAATAATTCAGAAATCGATCTCACAGTATCCACTTTTAGATGCCAAACATGGCTAGCAGTACTGGTTAAAATGCAAAACCAATGAAAGAGATCCAACTGAAGTCGAGTAAATCCCGTGTATCTATACCAGCGTACGCCCTGTCGTATCAGCTCTTATCGGTGATCTTTGATTTATCACTGATTGTCAGCTCCAGTGACTTTCTTCGAAACAGAGAGAGAAAAATTAAGTTGGGCTTATTCAGTTTCTTTTTGTGTAACCTTAATTTTTTATTTATTTCATGGTGGTATTTTAAATGAAATTTGACCCACTCCTAGTACATGGCAGACACGAAAGGTTGTTTCACTATACACGTGACGCAATTTAACTTCGCTTTTGTTATCAAAGCCTTTTATTTTCTCGCGTGGACATGAACGTAGCCTATCCACTCAATTTTCTTCATATACGTATGTACATAATGTATACTCATATATAGACCGAGTTCTAAATACGCTTGAGCGTCATTTTTTTATCATCACTCGTGTACTCAAGTCTGCAAATTTGGTTTCCGGAGTACAATCTTAGTTTCGATAAGCCTTTGTACGTTTGAACTGGAACTTACAAGTGAGGCCCAGTGCATATTTTTTTTTTGGAGCGAGCAGCGTCGTGGAAATTTAATCGACACCAGACGAGGGTATTATTAAGCGAAAACTGCAGATGGCCAATGTGGCGTATTGAAAGATGGATACTTGCCAATACGTGCCGTTTAGTCGAAAGTAAGTGAAAATGACTCCGAAGTGACGACGGAAAGAGTAAAACTAATAAACAGTTTAAGAACGACCCACGGTTTTTTTTTTTTTTTTCATCAATTTTCTAAATCAAATCCATATATAAACAATACGGTACTGATAGATCATACATACTTATTTTGCTTTCTCGAGCTTTGAAAAATTCATACGTGAACAGTCGAATAAAGTAAGTTTCGCGGATTTCTAAGAAGTACGAGTATAAAAATTCATGGCTCGGGACACGTGTGCATTGTAAAAAAAAAGCTTTGACAACAAAAAGTGTATTTCTCGGTAAAGCGCGCCCACACACACATCGGTGTATGTCACGGAATGACGAATAGTTTGATAAAATTGCTCTCGTACGTATACGTATGAAACAAGTTAAGTACCTCGGCTACTGAAACTCATTTTCACTGACGTGACAGGCGTGTTTTTTTTTAAATTTTGTTTACACATATGCACAAGTTCATACATTTCAAAGTAAGGGAGCTTTTTATATTGCACTCGTGACGTGAAAAAAAAAAAAAAAAAAAAAAAAAAAATCATACGAATCTATCCGTCCCGGTACAATGTATCACAACAAGTTGTGTAGAGGATAGCCAAATAAGAAAGCACCAATTGCGTATAAGCCAACGGCATTGTCTTTTTTTTTTAGGCTCACGAGCACAGATGTGAAAATTATTTCGAAAGTTCCTCTCCACGAGGTCAAAATACCGCTTGGTAAAAATACAGGTATCCATATAGATGTGAGCTACGAGCTACGCGCAAGTAGATATAATATGTATTTATACACTCAGCGGGTATATAAGTAGCAGAAGCAATGCAAAAATAGCCCCGATTCCCAACACGTTGCAAGAGAGACGTGTGCTAGCGCGGATTACCTATATATATATATTCAATGCGCGTCTATTCTTATAGCATATACGTATCTACGTAAATGTATATTATGTACGTGCACCAATGCGTGTGCAACGCACATATACAACACGCGTTTTCCTATACACTTCCGAAGGCGCTTCCGTATTTATTGAGTTTACCATTTTTGAACATCCACATACATACCCTTAAGTTATACATGTATGGTGTCGTCAGCATCTTTACATATAATTAGATAGCACACTTAAAATGTGTATACGCGTTAGGCAAAGCCGAGAAGAAGAATAGTATAAGGTATAGCTACTTGATACACGAAAGCGCGGTGTATAACTATATACGCGTGACGCGCTCGCGACTTAAATATATTTATAACCCGTATATGCACACGCGCGCGCTACTTAGCCGATGGCTTAAAATAATGGCTCGCGACACTGGGAAATACACGTATAGATATATTGTTGGTTATTGTGTGACGAGTCAACTCGGGTGAGGACGATTAGGTACGTTGCAATGGACAAATATAGATGAATTTGGCGACATATCGAGCGAAAAGACACGTCGAAGGAACGGTTCGATGATATTTTTTAAATAATTTAAAGCGTCTATTATGGAGGATACGCGCGAAATCGAGGGAATCTATGAAAACTGACGGGTTAGTTCGTAAATCGCGGTCTCGTTTCGCGTCACGCGCGCCAGTCCCAAAGGTATTTGAGTGTGTCCATCTATACAAAATTTATTAAAATAATTAATGACATATTTGGTTAACATAATAAGTATATAAGGGTATCTGCATATGAAATTCCCATATGACGTGCCATATTATATACTCTACAAGTAGTCATCGCATGTGTAAGTAGATAACGTCATCGTCGTCGTCGGGTACAGCATACAATATAATGTAAGCGCCACGCAAAGTTTGGTCGTTGGCTCGTTGCCTCTGTATGTGTGTTAAATGTGTGCCTTATACTCAAAGATGAAGATTAAAAGAGCTTTTTCTCTCTCTCAAGTGCACACGAACGAGGATCGGGTCTTATTATTCCCTCGGTGGTATTAGCTTGGTGCTTTTCAATCGCGCGCACTTTACGAATGGGAACGAGGCTCAATAACGCTTTCATTGCTGTACGTGGAAATGTTTGTGTCTTGTTATGTTTTTTTTTTGTCTACTTGATTACCGAGAGAAAAAAAAATGGGATATAATGAGTTTTCTATCTGCGTAGTGTCGTCGCGATGCATTTTTTTTCTCCACTGTGGGCATCAGAATTTCGTGAAAACCTGTTGTTTGTTTAGAGGAGTAAACATAAAATCTCCCAGCTACGGGTACAAACAATGATTTGATATTTAAATATCCCCGCGATAAGGTATTTCGATGCAAAAATTCATGAATATATGTTTTGAAAAATCCGAGAGAAAAAAAATTACAATGGACGTCAAATTGTCGACAGAGCGATTATTGTATAAATTACACACCATCGCTTCGGAGGAAGAAATTCGTGACGTCGAAATGACAGAGAGAGAGAGACAGAGAGAAGGTCGGAGATAGTGACAGCGGCTTACACGTTTGATATACTTGACATCCGCGACCTCGAGCGTGCGAAACTGGAAAAAAAAAGACGCGGAACGAGAGAGTCGTGTTTGACTCGACGAAAATCTCGTTCGGGTGGATTAACACTCCCTGTCTCTCTGACACAATCCGAACGGAGACGCAATAAATAAATCACACGAGAAAAAAAAATTCTACCAACTCCATAGGGCTTTATAACTCCGAGCGAGCTATTGTTTTTTTTGTTTTTCGGGGGAATCCCCGTCGACTGTCGGTTGCACGATCTCAAAGACGACGAGGAGGAAAACCCGAAACTTCAATTAAGTTGTAAAATAAATAATCCAAAAGCCCGAACAAACACGACGATAACTGCAAGTAATATATATACACGTTGTTTTCAACCTTCTCACGTATATATATACACACGTATATACACTCCCAAGCGTTTAACGGAGATCATCATTAATAACCCTCTTTAGCTTCTTGTTTTTCATGCGAGCCCGAAATTACATCCGTTAATTATCATTCGCGTACACAATATGCGCGTGTTTTGTGTATACGTTTGATTGCAACAACGGGCGTCAGAGCGACGTCAATCGACGATCGTTTAGCAAAAGGTATAACCACTCAAGATCCTTAAGATGATATACTTCAAAGTTCAAGCCTTGAAAAATAGCGCGTTCGATCGGTATCTACAATAGGTACCTATATATATATATATATATATATATGCCTGCGCAGTGTGCGGGAACATCAGCAGCATGTATATAAATTACTACGCGCCTAGACCTAGGACAACCCCATACCCTTCCTGCAGCCAGACAAACCAGCCTGACGAGCTCTCGTTCTCTCCTCGTTTTTCGCTCCTACGGACTATACACGTATACATACCTAGATGTGCAAGGTCAGGGAAAAATACAAGGTACCGAAGGGCGATGTACAAGAAAGGGGGGGGGGAGGTAGAGTTTCGCACGCAAAAGGAGCGAGAGAGAGAGAGAAGCGGCGGTGGTGGTGATAATCAAGGTCGAGCCGAGGGCCGCAGGGTATTTGTCCCCCCGCGAGCGGATCTCGAGCGGAGGCAGGTGCCGTGGGATCGGCGGCGCTCCGTACGAATCCTTGTCCCTGTCCTTGTAACTTGTATTACGGAGCGCGGAGTATCTTGTGCGTGCGAAGTAGACATTGCTGCGATGCCACGGATTTTTGTCGTCTGTCTGGCGAGAAAAAACGCAACTGAGGCACTCTATTGGAGGTATAATGGGGAGACCCAGAGTTCGAGCATCGTGATTCCTATAGCGCATTTCAGCTTGCCAACGTATTGATGTTTGCAATTCAAAGCCTCGGGGGAAAAGAAAAAATCGGTAAGCTTTCGTTCGGTGTTCATCCCTTGCTCTGCACAGGTATACCTTTTGTAACGTATACAAGAGCCGACAGTATGTACATATACATATAATACCATTGTATGCAACATGTGGATATGCAGATACTAAAGCTATACGATGCAGATATACGGAGAATCGACACAAAAGATCGGCAAGGGCCTTGCCTTACCTATAATAAGTATATCCGTGTGAGGGCTCGCGTATTACATACATACATTGTAAAGATATGTATGTACGGGTGATGGAGGGCACGAAAGAGAGGAAAAAAGGGCATACAAGTAGTTGCATCGAGGAGGAGAGAGATGGGAAGAGAGCACATATATATATTTACGCTGCAGACGCACACGAAGACATCACGAGAGAAAGGAAGTGAGCAGAGCAGAATGCCAAAGTCGGCAAAGGGAGAGGCCCTTTCGTGTACCTATACGTACATGTACGAGAACGGGGGCTCTGACCTCTACGGCGGTAGCGGAGCATCAGACAACGGCGAACGATGGTCGGACCCAGGGACTCTTTTTTTTTTTTTTTTTTTTTTTTTTTTTTCTCTGCTTGCCTCTAGGCGCCTGACCTCGTATTCACTGGTTGTCTGGTTACCTCTCCGCACCATCGTCGCCGATGCTACAATACCTACCGCTCGTATATTGGTCGTTCCGCCAAAACTTGCGCGATATTCAAATGTATACGCAATAAAGAAATAGGTAGTCTGGTGGATTAGGAATAATTTATTATTATTTTATAGCCATAAGTGCCGTTTTTGCAGATAAGCCATAGTATTACAAAGCAATGGGTATCGCTCTGAAGTTCAATAACAATATGTTGATGATATTCTAAAGCATAGAAAAAAAATTTTGCTGGGAAAAAAAAAAATTTCGGCGGAATGATCCATGTAAACGTATACATCTCACGATCTTTTGCTTTGGCCTCAGCTTCCTTTGCCCTCTTCATCTCCCTCATTGGCTTCTCTAAATGCATCATACACATATAATTATACACGAACGAGGAAGCAGAAGAAGAAGAATATACGATGAATCTTTCGGGGTTTGCGTCGCTTTGTTACCGGGCACGTATCGGCATATATTATTGGGACGCTGTATATAAATATTCCCTCCCTCGTGCTAATTTTAAGCCGATGCTCGGTGTTTGGTCAACTTTACCGATTTTGGCAAATTTTGCAGATTCAGGAAGCAACCTCGAACTTGATCAGGTACGATGATCGCTTTGGCGTATAATTAAGCAAAACAAATTGTACAACCGATTTCTCAGCCGATCTTAAATTCAATGTCAGAGATGCGTGAAAATACATACTCACGATGGCTACGAGTCATTGAGCGTTTAAATAGTTGACCGTGAAATATCGAGTGATTATAGATCGAATGGCGTTACGCTAATTTTACGTTTTATGTTATACAGGGTCGAAAATAAACAATTAAATGCGACAATCATTGACTCTTGAGGGTTTCAAGCAACCGCGTTTTGGTTCTCAGCAAAAATACCGATCTCATCTCTGGATCTTCTAGCACCACACAAAACCACATTCACTTACCCCCCTTGTCCCCACTGGCTCACTTATAAAAGTATGGGTATACAAACGCGGGCCACCCCCTTTGCGCTATCTTTGTCCCTCGCGGGTATATAAATAAGTACACGCACGAGCCATCAGCGCGACGGATAAATTTAGCGTTCCCATTCCGATGGCCGATCGGATGCGCGCGAACCGATCGCCCCTGCATACACAAATGTATATGTCATCAAGCAATAAACCTAAACGGATCAGTCGAACAAAGTCGCGTGGACGATGATAGCGAGAAGGCGAGCTTTTGGTCGGCACATCGTGTGAGTATGTTACACTATTCAACTCCCACACATGGGGACATATATATAGCCTATCCGGGGCGACGAAGCGAAGAGTCGCTGCAGGGAGTCACAGCGGCAGAGGGTACAATATCTGTCTTTCTCTCTCTTTTTCTCGTTCCTCGCATCTTTTCGCATCTCGTCTCGTTTTCCGGCTATATATATATATATACCTATACTCCCGCAGGTCATATATATTTATTATATAGCGTCTCTTCTGTATAGTCTAATCTCCGGGACGCTCTCTCGTGTCGCCTTTAATATCTCCCCGGCCACGCCGGAGAGAGAAAGTGTCTTCGAGGCTCTATTAATATGTATGAGAGAGAGAGAGAGAGGGCGCAGTTCTCAAAGGCCTCTTCTCTCTCTCTCTCTCGCTCGCGTGCGAGGAGACGAAAAAGTAGTTCAGGAAACAGTGGTGCGCACACATGTATACGCTTTATCGTTCGCTTCGTTTTTTTGGTAAAAAACGCTGGGGAAGGTTTTTTTTTCTTCTTTCTCCGTTTGTTTTCATTCATAATATTTTCTTTTCCTTCCGCCCGTGATGGTCTCCCTCATCGTTGACTTTTTCATTCGGCGCGAGTTGGACGCACACTTTTCGGACCAACCATGTACTTACACATATTATGTAGATACTCATCCATCTTAGCTTCGAGGGAAGCTTTTTCCACAAGTTTCACGTGGATCCTTCACTTGGGCAAAGTGTTTTACGTAAAAGCGTATCTTTCTGCTCGGTATACGATACACACAACGTGTCCCACACAGATGTATGTTACACGCGAGTTCTCGATTTTCAATTTCGTTTTTTTTTTTTTTTTTTTTTTTTTTCCGTTTGGCGCGTAATTTTCTGCGGGAAACCATCCAAGGACTCGTTCAAGGAGCGCGCAAAGTAAGAGGAAGTTGAAAAAGCGTACGATAAGTATATATAGGTATAAACGACCAGCCGGCCCTGATTGAAAGGCAACACTGCCTTCGCACTGTGGCACAGCGCTTGTGTATTATATTCACGAGAGAAAGAGAGTATATATTATATAGTAGTGGTCCCCCCGAAACTAGACAGATTTTAAGATACGATGCTGCCGATGTGTTCAGCCTTGTATGGCCGATAGCCGCGTCACTCGCGAAGCTCGAAAAAGAGATACGACTTCTCTTTCCCTCGATTACACAGAAAGCCAAAAGAACGAATGTATCGAAGCTCGAAGGGGTTTTTTTTTTTTCAAGTTGTCTCACAGGTGTCAAGTAATAGTACACACTTTGATCATCCGATTGACAAGCATCGTTTTTTTTATTTTATTTATTTTTTTTTCTTTCACCGTCTGTCGCATGCTGATTCGGCCTGTGACCCAATAAAATTTGAGCGAGCTAATATGACGTGTATGATGTGACAGCAAAACTTTAGTATTTTCGAGCACGATATCTGCAGGTGATATGATTTTCTAAATCATTTCAGACGACGGCTCTGTCTTGCGTGCAGTTTCCTTCACGAGGTGACAAACCATTTGTATTGTTTAGCAAAAACGCGTTCGCCATAATCAATATACCGATTATATCTGGTAACGTGTTGTAACGAAGCGTCAAATTTTCGTGTTGGATATGTCGTTTTACAAATCGTATACATTCACGATCTATACAGGAAACAAGATGAAAACAAATGATAAAAAGTCGGGGCAATCGGTTTTTATTGCTACATCAATGTGTCGTGACGTTTATTGGATCTCGGCTATTATAACATTAATCGAAAGAGCTATACGATCCCAGATAAAATGTAACGTTATATATCGACAATTACTTTTTTCAATCGAAGAGGATAACGCAACGATACACGGCATAATCGATGTGTACACGCAGTCTCATTTTTTTTTTCTTTTGATACATACAACTTGGTGTTGTAAACTCAAATATGTATACATACATACATGTAAAAAAGTAAGAATAATAATAATAATCCATATATGTATATACATGTAATGGTACGTGACGATCTACCGCGATTGTTGCAAGCGGTGAAAGAGTTTCTTTATCATATCGCACGTATATTATATACGTATAGCGGTCGATAAGCTCCATTGTATCAAAAGTACATGCCACACATGGGTTATATCGAGTTTCGCCGATCCGCCGAGCAAAAGGAAAAAGTATAGCCAAGTTGTTTCCAAAAAAACCATTACCAAGTGTACATCTCTCTCTATACATTTTTTTTTTTCCAAACAATGATCTGATGTACTAAAAAACAATTAATCATCATTACCATTGCGATCACTGAGGAGGTAGGTGCGATGTATTATATCTCCAAATATCGCCCTCGGCGAAAATCTCTCGTTCTGCTCGTGCGGGCCGCTTCGTTCTTGTGTTCATGCGAGTCGAGCTTTCTTGGGAAGTCGAGCTGCTTCTGCGGAGGAGACCCGGGCTCCTCGTTCGCCATATATATATATACCTGTACAACACTTTTTTTTGTCTCCCCCCCCCCCCGTTCACGTGGCAATATAACGAGGGAAGAGAAAAGAAGAGCGCGGAAGGGAAACGCCGGCCGATTTCGCTCGCTTTCGTTTTCTGGGGTGTCTCGAGGAAGAAAAAAAGAACCATCTGCGCACCTTCTGGCAGCGATATCACTCGTATCTATTGTACATCCATGGGTACATCGTTTTTTTTTTTTCTCAATAGCCAATAAAAACGTGGTAAAGCATACTTGTAGGTGCATCAACGCATCAGGTCGAATATTATTCATGCGCGCGATGTCACTTGTACAACAATGGTTGTGTACAATGTATTATGCCTATACTCTTCCGCAAATTGTTATTGTTATCAGTACCGAGTTCCCTCTCATCGGTATCCGGGCCAATCGATCGTGACATGCAGAAATAATATCTATCTCATGGATATCAACCGATTTGTCTAACGATCGCGGGACGCAACGTACATGACTTGCATCCATATAATCGATTAAACGTCACGTATCATCACTGTCGCGTAAAGTCATCATATCAACGGACGCAAGCTCGTATACCTACTTGTTAGTAATCCCAACACGCATCGGATAGTCGTACGAGGGAGAATTGCGCGCTCTCCTCACGCGTGTATATTAAGTATATGTAAGCAAGGCGGCGAACCGTTGGCGCGATTAAAACGGAATACGGCATGATATCCTCGTATAATCGTCCTTTTCCTATGCCACCAAACAAAAAAGGGACGTCACATGAGGCGCTTCGTACTTATACGTCTTGCGCGTTAAGTTTGACACGTGTGTCCGAAAAGTCGCGGGTCAGCGTACACCTGCAGCTTTTAAAATTAGAAGCGCGCTATAAACAAATCATACTCGCATGTGTATATACCTCACTTATCTTACGGGTATATTTATTAGTTTAAAAAAAGAAAGAAAAAAAGTGTAACAGAACAACATCCACCAACACGCACACACCAACACATAAACATAACATTATAAATATATTGATGGTCATGACGATGCACTTACCCACGTGTGCGAGGTCGATGATCGGGATCTCGCACTTGCTGAGCAGAGTCTCGCAGCCGTTGGCTAGGGCCACCGGTTTGCTCGTGCAACAGCTCAACATCCTGACGCCTTTGATGATCCTTTTCTCTCTCTCTCTCTCTCTTTCTATGTGTATTTTATGTGTGTGTGTGTGTATAGGGCTGGTATATTCAGGTATACGCGCAGTGTACTTGTATAATATAATAATCGGCTCTCGGACACTCTCTCACACGCACAGCACTCTTCTTCTTCTTGTATTCTTACTTTTTCTCGTGTTCCCTTTGCAACTTTTCCTCTGGTTCAGCAGCAGCGCAAAATCAAAGATAGCTCACCGATTTTTTTGTACTCTACGACAATCGTGACATTTGTTTTCACGTTGTCAGCTGATTTCTTCCCTTTAATATTTTTGGCTCGAGTGTTACGGAGCAAAAACAGTCAAACCCGATTGCAGGACAGAAAACCAAAGATTTTGCAGGAAAATTAAGGACAGGAACAACGAAACACACAACGTTTAAAAGTAGAGTATGTCGCGCGCGTTTATAGCAAAAAAAGTCGGTGTAATGTATAAATAATGAATATACATACACCTATGAATCGAAAGTGAGAATTCAAAGAAAAGTTAAATAACAAAGTGCGTGGCTAACGGTAGCCGTGGATGTCGAGCTTGTGGGCCGGTTTCCCGTTGAGCTGGCACTTTTTGCAATGTTTCCTCGAGAGTACGACCTCCCGATGATGGCCCTCCTGCTCCTTCTGCTGCGTGCGACGACGGCTACTGCTGCTTGATACGATTGTTGAGCTGCACATGCTACGGTTATCTCGACTCGGTGCCGAATGACCAACGACTGAGCCTCGAGCCGCTTGGCTGTGCCGCGGGAGCTGCTTGCTCTCTCTCTCTCTCTCTCTTTCTGACGCTCCGATCGGATCGTCGTCGTCGCGGGCGTCCCCGGGGTCCCCCTCTCGCTCCGACTCTGTGTGTGTGTGTCTGTGTGTTGACTGTTGAGTCAGTCAGCAAGAAAGAAGAAGAATCAAGAATGAACGGTATATAGAGAGAGACGAATATGTTTGTGTCGTATATACTTACAGTATATATTATAAGCGTGCAAGTGTGGGGGTATAATTATAAGTTTGGAGAGAGAGAGAGAGAGAGAGATAAGTGAGAATTCGAAGAGGAGGACGAGGATGTAACAGAGGCGAGGCAGGAAACGGAGACGAGAGAATGAAAGAAAAGTAAGCAGATAAAAAGCCACCCGTACTTTTTAGAATTTACTTGCATCTGCGTATAACGCATACATTGATACATTCTTCGTTCTGGTAACGGGTACTTAACGGCTCTCTCCGTCAGCTGTTTGTACACCCATCACGTGTGTACATATACGTGTCTATAATATCATGTTTGTATTCGGTTTACTGTTTGCATAAATCGGTATATAAGTCCAAAGTGTGTGGAAATGTGGATGTGACCCTCTTCCGGGCGAGCTTGCACGCGCCTTTTTTGAAAATTCGAACGGCAAAAGTTGCAAGCTGCACCGCAGTCAAGTGGTTCGTGGCGGTATATTTGAATGTTGCCCGATCGCAGCGCTACTTGCGGCGAATCGTCGAACTCCGGAACAAAATCGGTCGTTTATCGACCTGTAAGTAGCGGGGTATTTGGTGCACATTTTTATCGGGTTCTTTTTTAAGCTATCGATGTAGAATCGTTGACAAATCACAATTGACAGTTCATTGGTCTTTAACATTTATTATATAATATACTTATGTTTCAAATTGTTATTAAGATCTCGGATCTAATTATAGTTGTTAAAAATAGTAAGTATTCATATAAAAATACAACCTCTACACAGCTATTACCCCGCCATACAGCGAGGTTTGAAAGAAACCACAACGTTTTTGTTCAAATTTTAACGTTATTGCGTAAAAAAACGCGTCCACAGGGTAGCTTCTCGAGCTGCTCTTTAACTTTCCTGCAATTCAACGAGCAAAGTTTAAGTTATAGTCGAGGCCGTCAAATTTTCCAGAGCACTCTTAGCAGCGGTAAACGAAAAACGTTTTGTTCTTTTTTTCCCCCTGCCAGTTCGTTACTTAATAGAGAGCCGCCCGCAAGTCTTTTTACATGCATTTAGGTACACATATACGCACCGTGTGTCTGACTCCGCGGCAATTGCTATTTTGCAATCGTCAATTAAGTCTGGCTTCTACTGTTGATGCACGTCTCAAAGACGAAGACCCATTATTTAGTGATCACATGCTCTGCCGCTGAAACGTATACATATACTATACACGACGTGCTTTCATTCATAGAACAGCACAATTATTGTCATATATTCTGTAGAAAATAAAAAAAAAAATATTTATAAATAAAAATATCTTATTCGCTCGGTAATTACACTATCTACCTTATCGCTGCGTTAACCCACACGATACCTACAGTTGGTAGATCGATCATTTAAAATTTCAAAATAAAAATTAAAGCCAACGGCACCTGCAGTGCACGTAAAATAAATACTTAATACAATATAAAAAAAAGGTCCAGCTCACGTTTCAAGGGACCCCCTTGTGTTTCTGGGGCAGCTTGTGTTGGAGGTGGGCGCTGGGCGCTATCCTCGCTGACTCGGCGGCTGGTTCACAGCTGGGGCTCGAGGTCAGTGGCCCCGAGCTGTCGGAGCTCCAGGGGCTGCTCGTCACCGACTGCCCCAAAATCGCGCTCTTGCAGCCCTTGACGCGTGTAGGCCGCCGGCAAAACTTTCGCGGCTTCACCAGCGTCTTCAACTTTTTCCCGTACCTCTGGTAACTCCTCGATTTCCTCGGACTCGGCGAGCAATCGTCCGAGCTACTGCTGTTGTGTTTTTTTTTTTTTTTTATTGTGTTTCGTAGAAAAGATGATGCCAAAAACGGATTCAGGAGGAGAATCGGTTAATTATTACCTGCAGCTCGTGTTGGCGCCGTTCATCAGAAAATCCGACTCGCAACAGGAGCACTCGGACGGACAGATGCCCGGTATCACTTTGCGTATTATCTTGACAAACGAAGCCGCAATCAATAAACCGAACAATCAACAAGTGGTAATAGGGGGAAGAAACGGACAAACTTTGATCAGCAGAAGGACGATGACGATTTGGGTGGCGATGATCAAACCGGTCATCGAGTAGCCAATAATGACGACCCTGAGGAGCAGACGACCGATGACGAGGGCGCACCCGCGGCAATTGATCGTCCGGGTGCTATCCCTTCGCATGTCCGTGTGAGCGCAAGGCAGCATGGTCCGTCTCCTGCAGCAGCTGAACGGCACGCTCCGCTCACCGTACTCCAACGCCTCCGGCTCGTCGTAGTCCGAACTCTTTTTCCGACCCCGCACAATGTAAACATACCCAGTAGTCCCAAGTGTATATATATATATGTATATGTATCTCTATGTCGTACAACCTGCCAGTCGAAGGCGAACCAGTCGGTGTAGGCCAGCGAGCCGCAGCACTCGAGGTCGAGCTGGAGCTCGTCGAGGGCCAACTTGTAGGAGGCCCTGGTCGCGTAGAGCCTCATAGTGGCCCGAAAGGCGTCCCTCAGCGACTCGGTCCTAACGTTGACTCGACTAGCGATCAGCCAGACTGTCACTACGTTCAGTACCACGCAGACCATCAACAGCAGGGCGACGCGCCGGAGTCCCTGCTTCGGGTAACACGGGCGCGCCTGGTGTCTGGATATATACATATATTCATCTCGGTACACACGTGAGTGCATATAATACAGTATTTGGGGGGAAGCAACAGGGTATATATATACCTGCGAATGGCGTAGAGGGTGGCGATGGCGATGGGGAAGCCGAGCCCGGAGTCGGCGAAGCTCAGGACGATGGGCACGAGGGCACCGGCAAACCTGATGGGCCGCGAGTCCATGAGCATCTCGAGGGTCAGCAGTAGGAGGCGCTTAACCTCGAGGACGCTGAGACTCACGGCCGCGCAACAGCCGAACCTCGTCTCCCAGCCGCGGTGGTTGTGCGCGCTAGTGCGGATCGCGCTGTCGCTGATACAGAAGGTCGCGGGTTTCTCCTGGCGCGGGGTTTTGCAGCGACCACCGCGACAGGCGCTCGAGATCCCGGCCATTCATCGTCTTTCCCGAGCTTTTAATCCATACATTTAACTTTTGTGATTTTTAGGTCGTGCGTGTTTTATAATTGTCGCGGGTGTTGTTGCTTCGATCGAAATATTGATCCCGCGCTACTACCAACACCGCGAGGTATACTATATAGCCGTGCAATTAGTATATTATATAATCATTGTACGTCCGTCCTTGATTGCTATCGTTTGGGATGCGCGAGTTAATTTTAACCTCGTGCAATATCCGGGAAAAAAAAAAAAAAATCATGATGTGTATAACATAATATATACGTGCCCTCGGGAGGATCGAGTTGTTTTTCACCGACAGTTACGCAATTCAATGGTACATTTTGCAAATACAGGCGGTTTGCACTCCCCGTTTCAAGAAATACACACCACGTACTAAGTATAACGTTTATTCTCTCGCATCATGCAAATTGGGCAAGCCGAGGGAGATGATCATAACAAAGATTCTCTTCCGCGCAAACAACTCAATGACTACCCTATATATATTATGCTCGATGTTGTACCTACAGTGGCGATGATACTATGGGTAAGTATAATATTGTATCCTCTTTGTCAGAGACACGCT
The DNA here is from genome assembly GCF_036245765.1 of Copidosoma floridanum. Lineage (NCBI taxonomy): Eukaryota > Metazoa > Arthropoda > Insecta > Hymenoptera > Encyrtidae > Copidosoma > Copidosoma floridanum. Next base: position 33,984,544 of record NW_028321890.1, read on the forward strand.
TATTTTTATGTAAAATACAATGGATAAGTACTGGCGACCGTTGATTTCAGCTCTTTTTACGTGTTTACATGGTACTATTGCAAAACAATTTAACCTGCAAACTAACCGTTGTTCATAACACTGCCCGACGCCTAATGATCCATGATCAGAGAGGAGAGCTGGATTTTGACACTTTTGCTTTTACGCGGCGGACAAACAAGTACTTGTGTGATTATTGCACAATCGACTCTCGCATACCGTTCACTTTACCAGCAAAACTTATGGTAAGTCCATACAATACAAAAATAACACGTACGCACGCGTGTGTATGGACGCTCTTTTTTTTGGGGGATTATGCAATTTTGCGACTTGCTAGCCCAACCGACGGAAACTGCCGACGATGGATGAATAAATTTTTTTTTTTTTTTTCGGTAACAATAGGTTTTTATTGATTCAACAATTCAAGTGGTAGTGATCACCGAAGTGTAAAAAATATCACCAAACAGTATCAAAAACAATGTACATCACAATAAACTACATAACGATTCACAGGTTCGCTTGAAAAAAAAAAAAAAAAATACATATATGTATAAACGCACACCATCGAAATATTTTTCTCGCAACGATTTACGTGATTTTTGTGATTATCCTTTGGATTCGTAGTGATGATGATGATGATGATAGGTACATGTGTATTAATAGGAGTGCAGTCGTCGTACCATTTACCTAATTTACTTATACATGTATACTCAACTAAATATACCTAAACACAACACGTATGCTTATATAATAAGGATGAAAGGTAGACGCGTGGAGAGTCAGTCGTAGTGGAACTTGTAAATGTTAACTCGCGAGTTTTGCCGTCCAAAGAGCCAATAGGCCAAAAAGGGAAAATTCTCCGTGAGGTAGATGGCGAATCTCATCTGCGCGTTGAAGAAGCCCCGGAAGAACCTCGACCACCAGTACGACGGGGGCATCAGGTACTCGTGCACCATGAGCTGCAGATTCAGCATGAATTTACTGTACAACGGCATACCCTCCGTATCTATACGAGTAATTGTTCTTTTATGACATCACATGCATATAAATAGATGGATATATTTTTCAAAAAATTCATGCCAATTGCTCACCAATGACGACGGAGTGATTGTTGTTGGTGGCCGCGGATACGGCCAGCTGGAGGGTAAAGGTGGTGTAAGCCTTGGGATCCAAGTGGGGGTTGACGGGCCAGAGGCCTTCCAGGAGCACACGGCCCATCTCGTCAAAGTTTTTGTTTTTCACCGCGAAGCTGGGCAGGAAAATTTCGTCCAACAGTCTTCTGCACAGCTGCCGGCACTCCTCGACGGTACCGTTGCACAGATTGTACCTGCGAGCGGAAACGTGTTTTTTTTTGGCTTACAATCAACAAGTTTTTTTCCTTGCCTGGTACAGCAAAAAAAGCCATCAAGTTCAATAATCGCGCCAAAAACCACTGTTTTCTCGGTGTAATGAGTACCCAGAGAGAAAGCGCCAGTGCACAGTCATAACAATCGCGAGGTAGGAAAACAATAAAATAAAAAAAAATGAGCGCTGCTCTCGTCGAACCATCATCTGCATCCGTTTGTGTATAATAGAAATGGGAGGTGGCAACTTGCTTTTTCGGTGTATTTTAGAAAGCGGTGGAATAGAGCGAAGGCATAAGTACGCGTGCAATGGATAAATACAACAACAACCAGAAGAAAATCGGGCCTCGAGAGAAAAGCTAATTTATCGCAATGATGATGTCGTACACCTTTGGCATCAGTTTATACTTGCTTTGGAGTGTAAAAATAGATATTAAACGATAATTTTCCCTCTCCATACCGATCACAATCAAAAATAAAGCGATTAAATGGTTTTAGGTGAATTTCTCAATGTTTTTGCTCTTGTAATAATTACAATTGAATACTTTTATACGATTACACTATTAAATTTTAAAACAATTACTATCATTTTTTTTTTCAGTAAATAAATAATGTAAGAAGACAAAAAAGTGTTATTCTAATAATGGATGATGGGGAAAAAAAATCTTTTAATTTCAAGGGCAGTTGCATGCACTGAATCCAGATAAATTTTACAACCTTAACTAAATGTATGTTTTTGATTTTTAAAACCATTACAATTTATTTGCAGCTTTGGAGTCATTGAATAAAAAAAAAAAAAAAAAAAAAAAAAAAAACAGAAAAAAACAGAAAAAAAGAAATTCTCCAACTGGATCAACTTTGAAAAACCTGCATTATAGCAACGATGCGTGACTTTGGTGGCGCGTGTTCAACCCAACACCAACGCGCCCGACGTAATTTACGTTACCTATCGTCCATGCCCAGCATGCGGCCGATCACCCGCCAAAAGTGCACGAGACCGTCGAGCTCCTCGTCGGTGGTAAAAATGCCGAGCCGATCGCCACTGAGCAGCGTGAAACCAATGAAGCCAAATTGCGTGAGCGCCATGTCCAGCTGCGTTATGCGACCGAGGCCCGCCACGGAGCAACGCTGCGACACGATGCAGTGCTTCTTGCGGACGTTCTTCAGGGATTTCAGGAATCTATACGGGACGGTATAGTTTGTCAATTTCATTTGACCATACCCAAAAATACTCTTTTGCATGTGGAATAACAAGTGCCACTGTGACCCCCCGTGAAAGATCGAGAACGTATACAATGTATTTTGTGCCCCTTCCCTCCCAACTTGACCCATCGAAAGCACCGATCGATCGCACACGTGTATAAGTAATACATTTTACGTTTGTTGCACCTGTGCCAAACTTTTCAAATGCTCGATGAAATGCTCGTTGGCAGTTAGCGCGCCTCTCCACTCTCGCGTTGCAACTATAAATCATCGTGGCAACAAGCGGTGGATTATTTATTTTACCGACATCTCGCCCATTTCCACATATCATGTATACATAGGTATATTATCCATGCAGGGGTAATTTGCGCGTTTTCTATAGTCGATTAACGAGTATAGCGCAACAACCAAAGGAAGTGTAATTAGTCGTGACGTTAAAGAGACTAACTCGATCTGTTTGCCGGGCTCCTTCTCGTACCAGACGAAGGTGTGCAGTATCGTGGAGACGTATCTGCGAAAGGCCGTGCAAGGGGTGCCGCTCTGCTTCGTGAAGATGAGAATGTCCAGGATGGAGGGCACGGCGAGGAGGGCCAGGAGGCCCGACAGTTTGGCTATCATCATCGCGAACACGTTGTTGTAAAAGGCCTGCTGGCCCAGCCGGAACTTACGGGGCTCGTAGTACTCGGGGAGCTCGAGCTCGTCCGCCTCCTTGTCCGCAGGGGTGGTCGCCCCTTCGCTGATGAGCACGCGGAGACGCTCGTCCACCACTGAAACAGTTTTTTTTTTTTTTTTTTTTTTTTCATACGTCATTTTCATTTTCACAGTCGAGGGGATAAACAATAAGCTCCGGATCAATGGATTAAATCCCAATTGGACGTACCTATATCGTGCGTACATTCATCAGAGGCACGTTAAAATTCTCGTTGGGACTCGCGGTGAAAAGTTTCGATCGCCGTCGCGCCTTTGTACAGAACCATACGCGCGTACACCGCGCCATTACTCTTGCGTGTCGGAGCCCGTACACGCGATTACACCGTGTCGATCGTGACTCTTCTTTTTTTCTTTTTTTTTCTTTTTCCTTCGCCAAATCGGATACGGGGGAATCGGACATTATACGGATGGATGAACGGAGGCGCATTCGCGCTGTATGGGTGTGTATACTGTTTTGTATGCGCCGGCGCCGAAACCGGTAACATCTGTGCAGCGCATTCGCGACTCGAATCGACAATCGGTGTATGGTTCCGCATCGCGTCACTTTTCTCTCTGCCGTGTAACTCACAAGGATAATCGCGTGTAATTTCCTTTCCCCGCGAGACACGTGCGCCGAGCCCATCTCTCTCCTTCTTTCTCAGTCTCGCAACTAATTTATCGCTGCCTTCGTAGTGCGCTCACGGATGAATTTTTTTTTTTTTTTTTCGGGGGTATGATCGTTGTATGGTAATACAAAGTTGTCCGGGTTATTTTTTCTTTTTTCCTTTAATTTTAATTTCGTTTCACACAGATATAAGCACAGGCATGCGGAGGACGTTCGAGTATGTATTTGCATGCAGATATGTATATGTGCGTTTCGCAACTACATAATGGCTAATCTCACGGCCTCTCCCGAGTGGCAAGACTATACGTTCTTTCGTTATTTGAATATTATGGTTAATGCACTTCATGCAAACATTGGCGAATAAATTTTTTTTTCTTTTTTTTTTTATATCAAAAGGCCCAAGTTTGTGAATAATGCAAAAAAAATTAAATGCTGCCTTTTTATTCGAGATACACATCGTGTAGGTATCCAGTCTTTGTTCAAGAATATAATTGCCAACACAGGACGGTCGGCGTTCCTACCACGTTATTTTGCCATAGTAAAATGAATAGTTTCGTTGGCTTGAGTAAGTAAACCATCAGGTTGAGTTTCGCGAGGAGCGTCCATTGTTTTTTTCCTTGAAAATCGACGCGCAAAATATATGAAAATCGAGTCAGCATAATACACTACTTTCTATTTCAGCCATCGCGAGACAAACGCACCCACAGCCTTGTACACATCTCCCACTCGATTGTGTATACCTGTGTTTTTTTTTTTTTTTTTTTTTTTTCCACCTCAAAAAACGGCGCGTGCAACGGTTTTCAGAGCCCGAGATCAGCGAAAGTGAAGCCACCGAAGCGTAGAGGAGAAGTCGGCGAAATCGGCAACGGCGCGTACACACATACATTTACACGAATAGCACAGGAATGCAAATAACGGAGATTAGGGGGGGGGGAAGGGTAGCGATTCGCAGTAATGGTCTCGAAATCTCACCGCGGTTGGCCAAGCGAGAATAAGTTGGATGGACTCTTGCGATCGTCACAGCTCGGAAAGATAAAAAAAAAAAAAAAAAAAAAAAATTGCAACTGTACATATACCGATCAATAAATTATATAACGAGTACAACTTAAATCCTTGACCAGATCCAACTGTGTACCATTGAATGCACCCATACACATAAGATAATTACGGATCGGAAAGTGCATTAGCCTGTGTAGTGCGCGCAAAAAAAAAAAAAAAAGTAAACCAAGGCCGTGTAAGGTATGAGGTATACGAAGAACAGCAGTAGTATGTGTGTACATGGAAATAGACGGGCTGTATGCGCTTCGTTAGAGCGAGTAACGAGCATTAGCGACCTGACGAAGGAGCTACAACGACTTGTGTCTATACACCCAATGAGCTCAACATTGCCGTTTGTTAATCCTCCGGGCGAGCCCGACTGTTTGACCATTGGGTACATATATATATAACATAAGTATTATGGTGTACTCGCGGCTTTTGCGGTGCAAGTTGGGGAAGGTGCGTAAGTACGGGAGTTGCTAATGGTTTGCAGTTGAAACTACCTACATAGTCTCTGTGTCAATATTACGCGAAGAAAAGAGTAGATAAGGTACACTCGCGCGCGATGGCAACGATTGTTCCTGCGTGTAATTGCGGACCTTGGAGTCGCGCGCTCCGAGATATTATGCTTCGTGATTCTAGGTAGAGGAGCTTTTGTTCTCTCTTTTTTTTTTTTTTTTTTTTTTTTTTTTTTTTTTTTTTTTATTCTCATCATTATTACTTGAGCGAGTAAATTAAAATTGATGATTATTATTTTTTTTAACTACAACACGTACGTTGTTCGTGTTTGATGGACAATAGGAAAAAAGGTGCAGAGTGTGAATAAACAAGCATCTCACACCGCGCATAGAAGAGAGAGAGAGGTGGGCGTCTTGCGAGCTCGAAAGTACACTAGTACAACTTCATCTTGGCCAAAGAGTCGTCGGTTTTCTTGACTTTCAGAATCAACTAATCGAGAGGCTCATTCGTTGCAACGCGAATGAAAAGAAACAGGATTACCAAGAGCTCGATCGTCCCACTTAACTGCAAAGATACTTATCAGAAGGTCGTCCGCAAACGGGTGTATCGTTATAAATCGGCAAGTGTATAAGTTGGTAACGCGCGTGTACATATATTATGTCCCCAGAGACGGAATCGATACGCATACATTGCCGATCTCTCGAAAAACTACTACTTACATGGTAAAAAAAAAAAATACCAATTGTAATGAGAAATCTCAAACTTTTGTGGGATAATGATGATTCAACTGCTTTGAGTTCACAGGATTTCTCTTGATACCAACTCGGTGATGCACGAGTATTCGGAATAGGGCTAAATTTACGATTTCATATTTACAATCAAATTTAGATTCATATGTATACGCCCCAAAATTACATATAGTTAACTTAAAAGTTTTTGCAAGAAGCATCGAAGTACTGCATTCGACCGATGGAAATCAAAAGCCCCCATCTTGAAATGGCCAGATAGTTCGACATTTTTCGACCCGACACCACGAGCTCGAAAACTTGGAGGTCGCTCGTTGCACGTATATATATTTTTTTTTCTTCTCCGTTTATACTTGTATAACTCGAGTAACGGCCCGTTTTGCACGCACTAATAGTCAGCTGCAGCCTTTCGAAAAGTTACGAAACCCCGTTTCAGCATGAGGACAGCAGCTGCGCGAGGCTGGTTGCGGTCAGATCGGCAAAATTCACGAGAGTGGAGGACTCGAAGGATTTTTTTTTAATCAACCGGTGTATATAACGCGTAGGGGCTCGTTTGTCTCGATCCTCCGCATAATGCCTATATACGTTACATACACGTATACACATATATTGGGATGCTGTTCATCGGTAATATTACAACGTTGCTACTATACACGGAGTATAGGCGTGTATGGGTAGAAATGGCGCGGTTTCGCAAGATCCAAGTGAAGCGCGTTCCTTGGCATTTTTGCGTCCGTGCGTACAGTTATACTGTTGTAGATATATAGTATTGGGCACAATTTTGTTTTTTGTTTTTTGTTTTTTTTCTTGAGTTTTAAACACTTTGAACGACCATTTTTTTATTTACACAAATAAATTGTTTTTTTTTCGTTAAAAATTGTAATGCTGTATGTTTTTGATAGAAAAAATTGTATTGAGCACCGTAATCTACTTAGTTAGTAATTGAAATTTTTTTTTTTTTTTTTTTTTAGCACTTATATAGCCCAAGTCTGTTAAATGATATGTGGTACACATGAAGAGATGGTGGAAAAAGCTCTTAGCGATTTTCTAATCTACACACTTCACCCGTCATCTTGGTACTATTAAACAGGGTATGAATTAAAATTGCATCATCGTCTACACCATCATGAACGCCATACATTTTAAAAGTGAAATAAGCAACAGTAGAAAAAAAAAAAAGAAAATTCTCTCACCACTGAGCTCCGAGTCGACATCCTCGATCTTGAGCGTACCGTCGAATTTAAAATTGGACGGTGGCATGTCGTGACAGCCCAACCACGTGGTGTACCTATTTGTCTATTTTATCAACAGCTCTCACTTCACAACTCGATGAAAGCAGCAACAACTCCTCCTCTATGCAGCGAAATGCCAAATAAAGTGATACATGTCCAGCGCGGAGGTAATCAAAGACGCGAGTCGCGCACCGGATCTGCAACCACGACGAGAGAGGAGCCCAACGGATCCCCACGTTCTCATGACCGGTAAGCCTCTGAGCCACTCGCGCTCCCCGGCGCTCCCTTTAACGTCGAGCACCGCACCTCTGTCCGCCTATTATATCCCACAGCTCGACTCCTATCGGCTGCAAGACTGACTCTCCTCTGCGCTGATAGAGGAGATAGCGTCGGAGAAAGATCGCAAAAACCGAGAGGCGGGGAGTCTGTCCAGAGAAAGCTACGCTCGCTCGTCGGGGCTCATACACGTAGGTATATTATTATTATATTTGCAACGCTCCGGTGTACGAAGTGCCGATGTACCTCCACCTCCTCCTCCTCCTCTAGTCGCGCGCTCCTCTGGCTCTGCCGGAGAAAGAACGGAGGACGTGCTACATTTGCGCACAAGTGGGTTGGTTAACACTTGGACCTCTCACTTTTTGCTTGCCGATTTTGCCAATTTTAGGCTCTTCTAGGCTCCAGGGAGGACGGGTTCACCGGAGGTTCATGCATTTCCGACTCATTGTTGTCCCAGGAGTTTTTCGTTGCCACAAGGCTACATGTATAACATACCGATCGCTCTCGTTTCTCTCGCAGTCGGACATTCTAGGAAGAACGGAGAGCGCAGTTTACGCTGTCGTTCGATATACCATGCTACCACAACTTTTACCGTACGTATATATAAATACATACGCTGATTATCACCCAACTGTTGCAGTTGCGAACTTATGCCGAGTGTCCTTGCTCGTAGGCGTTAATTCGCGTTCGAGTACACTCTCTCATGTAGAGGGAGTATTTTTTTTTTTTTTTATTAAATCGGTAAACAATTGCTGTTACGATTTATAAATATAAACTCTCTATTGACCGAAAACAGGAGAGCAGACGATAACACTTGACCAAAAAAGCACGTAAATTATATGTGTATACTCTGGTAAACGAAGGTAAAGTACCCTCGAGCTAACAAAGAGTGTGTGCTTGACTTGTTCCGGCGATGCTTGCAAACAAAAAGGACTCGAAGAAGAGGAAACTTGGGTCAGAGTTACATGCTCCGTACGCACGTTGTAGGTATAGCGCGTAAAGTGTATACACACATGTATACTCTCAATTGTTTGAAAAGTTAAAAAACGCCGAATTGTTCAATCATCCCGTGAAAATAATAAAATTGAGCGTTTGACAACGATGGTTATTGAAGAAAGGGTTACTTTGCACTGTCGAGAAACCGGTACCACTTCCATCCGATTCGCGACTCCATCGCCGGTCACGCGAACTTTTTTGATCGCGCATCACTATTGTTTTTTACTTTTTTTTCTTCGTTGGTTTATACCTTCACAAGACACTCACGTAACGCAAGCGCACACTTTTTCCACATCCTCGTTGAAAAAACGACGATTCGAAAGCGCGCTTTTCACCAAACGGGCAATAACGGTTGTTGCACCGCCGAATCGTTACACGGGATGAAAAAAAATTGAAAACTAGAAAAACAAGACACAACAGCGAAGGAACCGAGTCATCGCACCGCGAAATTCGTTACGGACGGTGAGCTTGCGGCCTGGGCGCTCGATTAGAGACTTGACGCGCGAAAGCGAAAATCCGCGCTTGCCTTCGCGTACACACGTATATGTCGCAGCCGCGAGCGGAAAGCGAAAGTCCGGACGCGCGTCTCTTTGCTTCCGACGCTATATGTTTATACATATATATACATACGTACGGGTTACATGGGGGCACGGAACGAAAATTTTTTTTTTGTTGCTCTGCTGCATCGTCCAGGAGTGCCCCCCCCTCCGTCTTTTTCGCGGCTCTCGCGTCATCGTACACTTACATCCAAGTGAAAGTGCACCGGTATTTCGCGATCGGCCGCTTCTGGGTGTTGTGTGTATTGTTACGTGATTTTATTGTCATTGGACTTTGCTCGGCGCGGATGTAATTAAGTGTAGAGAAATTGAAATTGTTTTTTTCTCTTTGGTCCTCCAATGTGTGACTGGCGCCGCTGAAAAAGCGCGGTGTGATTTTTGTTTGTCGGGATAATCGAGAGTTTTCGCTCAGGGAAGTGAGTTGGGCAAGCGAAACCGTGACAAATGGCATTTTTTTTTTCGAGAGGGAGCCCTCACTGTGTGGACGCCTCTTGTTGTCGTTTGATTTTGCTAACTCAGCCAATTTAATTATATGTAGCCTAGGGTAACTTGGTTTTACCATACGACTTTCTTTTTGTTACGTACTTACCTGTTGGTTGTAACATTTCGTGTATTGTTTGCGAAGATGTTGGACAAATAGCTGATGGTCTGAGAAAATTTTACGTGTACGCGTGTGGGTCCTTACAAATCTTTACCCAACACCCGGAAATTGAAAAAAAAAAATTTTATGGCCAAAGGAATCCGATTTATTTTGCGCCAATACTCATTTAAGACGATGTTTACTGGAAAAATCGGGCATTGTTGCGGTACTATTCCGTTTTTAAAAAAAAAATCCACAAATCTTTGCATGTACGAATAATAACTAAATTGGTATGCAATTGAATTCATTGCGTTGACGTCAAATAAAGGGAAGCGTCGTTAATTTTGGTGAAGTTCCAAAATGTCAATGGTATCTAGGTTTTCAAGGAATGGAATAACGACTAGTGCTGTTTTCTTACAATTAGATTTATTCGTAGTAGTTTATTTATGAAAGATAATTCTTTAATGTAAAAATTTTTTATTTTTATTTAAATTAGACATGTCTTTTTTTGTATTTAATGTATATAATAATAATAATAATAATAATAATAATAATAATTATAGTAATAAGCAAATATTTAAAAACTATATAAAAAAATTAAACAAAATCAAATCTCTATAAATTAACAAAAGCGCTGTCTCTCCTTGCCTATAATAATCAATAAAATATATCGAGTACATTGTCAAGTTAATTCGCTTTAATTTTTCAACTTTTGAGTAAAATATATAGATACATTTTTTTTTTTTTTTTTCATTTAAAAAGAAAGTTTTTGAAAAAATATTCGTTTCGATTTATAATAACTAGAAGGTTTACATGTAACAATATTGTAAAAGAAGAGCTGTAGTACAGTGTTTGCTGAAAATGTTTTTCCAACAAATAGTGACTTGATATTTTTTCACTGTAAAAATTTTGCATCGATTTCTTAAAAATGTTTTTGCAAGTTCGAAAAATAAAATTTTAACAGTTAGAGGCAAGCGGTTTAATGACAACAGTATCGAATGAATATTGTTATTTAGCATCAACGTTTTTCGAGAAGAAAGAGCCTCAATTTATCTGTTTTTTTTTTAAACATACCTACAATATGGCAGCAATATAAATTATATAGAGCAATAACCATGTTGATCGATGTGTTGCGAAAAAATGCTCCAACAGACTGATGCATTTTAGATATAAAAACCTTATGTAAAATCCAATGATGTTTTCAAGTACAAATTTACGTTTAAAAATCATCAAGTAATCATTTCAAATTTTCGTTGAATCAAATAAAAATTTCGAAGCGGAGGAAATATTGTTAAAATTATTGCTTGATCATTCAATATTATTGCAAGAAAAATATCTTCCAACTGTAAATGCTTAAAATAAATGAAAAATCGCCAGAACTGACCATAAAAAAAATATACTTAAAATGATGAAAATAAAGCACCCTTTGTTCGCAATTCATATCAGCTATCATCGCGTGCCGATCGAATTATTTCGAGTGCACCCACTTTTTTACTGTTTTCTTTTGCTATTCGGCTGAAGGCCTACATCTCGCAAGTAATGAGCAATTGTTACTATGTACCGTATTTTTTATCATGTAAATGTGTCGTAATACGCTGCTGTTGGCTGTTTATATTTTTTCATTAATTTCATACATCATTCAAGTTATTGCAAGGATGTACTCATCTTGAATGTCGAATTGTTTAACCATTAAGAAAAAAAAAAACATCGCTTCAACATCACTTAGGGAGTCACTGCCTATGTAAGCTATAATAGCTCTTGGTACTTGTAAGGAATCACTTGGTTAAAGATAAAACTCTGCGCGTGTCACTTCTTTTTAATGTCCGATTATTTGCTCATTTTATTATCATCAAAATCCCGTTTTATTCTTTTGCACATCAACAATCAATGAGATAAAAATTTACAATGTAAGTGTAAAATTAAATTAAAACGGATGAATCACTTACTGGAGTAAAACATTCATGTGTAACAAATTTTTTTTTTTTTTTTTTTTAATTTTAAAGCTACATTTACTATAAATATACAAAAGAGAGTACGAGATCCTTAAACAACTAACCCTTGACGTGGTGGTCATTTTTTAAATGTATACCCAATACTAGCATTGATACAGTTAATGACGCTTTTCGACGCACTTCATCAATATCGAATCTAGTATCAATCATTTATCTTTATCTTTTAGCATATATTAATAATACAGTAGTGCGTATTTAGCATAGGAACGATAAAAGAGCGTCCCCGCAGAGTTGTTCTCACCATATCAAAATCAACGGGAGCTTAAATTTATTAGTAGAGTAATATTATTAAAAAATAGATTAATATCAGTCCTTTGTACGAAAACACGAGCTCGCACACTTTCAAAAGCAATTAGAACCAATTTTGTTCTATACGAAATATTTATTCGTATCCTCTTATTTCATGTTGTCTGTCACTTATCTATTTTATTTCACTGTTATTTCCTCCAAGGAAATATTTTGAATCAGTTTCACAGCCTCGCCAGCGAATCCTGTAAGTCAACAAAGCAAATACAGATCTTTCTGCAGAATCGCTGCAAATTCCTCTTGCATTTTTTTTTCTCTTGACCGTTTTCTCTTCAAATTGTTGTTTGAAGTTTGCTCAAACTACTTTTTGCTTATATGATACACTTATCTATGTACACTGAGTTAACTTCAGTTATAGTGAGCAGGCTATCTAGTATTGTTTTTTTCTTTAACTTACTACTGGCTAAAACTTTGCTTATCACGAAACAACGGCATTTATTTCCGTCGTGTCTTTGCAGTCTTGAATTGATAGCTGTGCAATCTCGTTCACCACGACTTCGTCCGATGATGAGCTCATTGTCATCGTTGTTGCTTCTGATTTTTTTAATATAGTGTAACCTAAAAAATAACACGTATTTTGAAAAACTAGAATATTTCCAATTAATTAGTATAAGAAATATTTGTAATTACTGGTTTTAAAGGAACCTTTGTTTGTTTCTTCCTGCTCATTAGTAGTGGCATTCGTCTTTATCTGTCCATTGGACTTTTGTTTTTTTCCAGATCCAACATCGTCTCCCGCAGAATTATTGCCTTGGTGTATTTTAAACACACTTTTTATAATGCTATTAACAGTGGACTGTGCTCGTTTTGGACTATCTGCTGGTTTTTGCTTAACATGAGCATTCCAGCCTGTACCTGGGTTTGCTTCTACTGCAGCTTGAGGCCCTTTTACATGATCTTCCGAGTCTTTATCGTGAAGCCTATCGTTAGTATTTGAGTTCGTTTGGTGTTCGTGATGTTGTCTCATTTCTTTCACACGGTTCTAAAAAACAGCAAAAAAAATATATATATATATATATATATATTCACTCTTGATAAATGATTTAAATATAATATTAAAAAATCACCTTATTGTCGAAGTAGGAATTTCTCCTCATGATTCCTTTATTGAAAACTGCCCTCCGTTTTTGATGATGATTACGCTTGACTTCTTGGACGTCCTGTACATGAGATTCGGAAAACGATGACGTTGGGTTATCTGAAGGCAGAGTCTTTGCCTCTTTGGAGTAATCCGTCAAATCTTTCAACTCCTTTAGTGCGGCAGCATAATTTAAGGCTTCTGTTTTTTTAGGAGCGACTTCGGTCGCGATCTCTGAGAAGTTTTTTACTCTAGAGTCCTCTTCGTCGAGATCCGTTACTTGTACATTACAAGCTTCATTTTTTCCATCCACATTTTTCTCTAAACTCTTTGAGTTCTTATCTGGAGAAGACTGAGAAACTACTTGTTTATTTTGCAAGAGTGGACCTCGTTGAAGCACCTACGGAATAGTCATTTAATTACAAATAACTCGTATAACTTGTTGATATTTATCTAGCGAGGATGTTATACCTTAACTGGAGACTTCATGGTATTGTCCGCAATATTTTCCTTAGACTGCACTAAGCCAGCCATGCCACTGGTAATAACCTGAGGTGGTGGCCCTTGCTTCATGTGCGTGGGCGAGTTATTTTGCCTCTTGCCGAGGTTGTTTTTTGGCATACCACCGACGATACCGTTGCGACCAACGTGTGAAAACTTATGATAATTTCTCTTGTCATTACCAACAGCAGCGTGACTTGCTATGACACTCAACGTAGACGGCTGATACTGCGGAGCTGGCTGCTGCATCAGCTGCGGTTGTGGTACAAGCATTTGTTGTTCTTGCTGCTGCTGCTGATGCTGTTGCTGCATCCTATGGGCAGATTCCGCATGCATTTGACTCTCGATTTGACGCTGTTCTATTCCAGCAGTCATGTGCTGATGCTGCATCATTATGTAATCGTTGTAGTGATTTATTGGTGGATTCATCTATGAATAAAAAGTAACAAAATTTGAATATAATTTCACAAAATAATTCCAACTCCGCAGTGTAATTGATGGAATAGAGCATGCAGTAAATGTTGTGGAAAAAATCTTGGTTATTGGTCAAAGGGGTAAAGGTAGAAAGCTGGTAAAAAAAGGGTTGACCTCAGGCGTATTGCTTTCTTCGTTATAAGGCACTATCTGATTTCACATTATACTTAAATATGTATGGATTTGGCTGAAGGATAAAGCCAAGTGTTCGAATGTAGGTCAATAGCAAGCTATTAAAGTTTTAAAAACAGCTGACGAGTTACATTTTTTTTTCGTGACTGAAAATTTTTATTTATTCCAAACACGTGTGATAAATATAAAAATTACCGTTGATGTTTTCGGGAATCGATTATATTAGATACGATAAATATGACTTGATATGTAAATGAAAATGGTATTTTAAAATGCCACGAAGAAATTCTCAGAGTATTTACCTGGTTACCATAAGTAGGGCCCATGTTGGAGTCTAGCCTAGCATATTGCTGAAGGAGATACGATGTTAGATCCGCATGTGATGTCAGATATGCAGGGCAGTTTTGTTGAGGCGGCTGTTGCATAGGTGGTGGTGGCTGCTCAGGCATAGGTTTTGGCAGTGTTCTGCACTGTTCGCGATAATGAAAACGATCAGAATCGATGCGGCGACCAAAACTGTTACTGTACGATCGCACCAATGATTGGTAGGCTTGGTCGTTTTGATTCACCGGCATTTGATTTTGCTGCTGGTAATTACATCTGTCGAATCTTTGACGTTTATCCGACATTGGGTTATAGTGTTCGTTATGTGTATACTGAGGTGGCTGCTGCATCATGTAGGAATTCTGCATCATTTGCTGATTTTGCTGATTTTGCTGAATGTGCTGAATTTGCTGGATTTGTTGTTGTTGCTGCTGCTGTACATGCTGCGATATTTGCTGAAGAGGCTCGGGACGTGACATCTGAGGCTGTGGATGTGGTGGTTGTTGTTGTTGTTGCTGCTGCTGCTGTTGCTGTGATATCTGTGGGAGTGGTTCCAAAGATGACATTTGTTGCTGTGGATGAGGTCGTGATGGCTGCTGTTGCTGCTGTTGATCTGTACACTGTGGATACTGAGGCACATCTATCCAAGTTTCTGGCTGGTTTACAGTGGCCTCCTTTTCTGTCTGATTTTGCACAGTGATCCACACTTCTTTCAGTTCACCAGTGATGTCTCTATCTTTTAAAATTTCATATTTACGCTTAAACTTTATACCGTTGTTCATAGTCTCCACGAAATCTAATAACACGACCACTAAATTTTCTAACTCCTGTAAAATATTAACAAAAAGCATTGATAAATAATCACAATCGTTAATTATAAAACATACTTCTTATTGAAAGAAACTTTAAAAGTAAAACTAACGTTTGGATTCTTGCAGTTTTTGCCCCTCATTTTGAGGACCTCGGTGTTTGCAATGACTGCAAATACCAGAGTACTTTTGTCCTCTGTTCGTGGAGGAGTCAACTGCATTCCACCAAACAGCGGCACAGGCATATTAGGACTGGCGGGCATGTCAACCTTATCCCAAGACAATACGTTGACATAGCAAGGTAAGTCAGAACTCTGGTACATTTGAAAAAAAACACCTTTGATTTAATACTTTTCAAAAAGAAATATCCATAAACAAAGGAAGCGTATACTTACGACTACTTGGTCCTTTATGCACATATGAGGCTGTGGTGGATTTTTGAACGTCCTCGCGCCGTTGCGCTTTGTCTTAGGTGGAGCACCCTCGCTCATCTTGGAACGATCTGTAATTTATTTGAATGACGTTTATCCAAAGACAATGACAACTCGAACAAATCTTTCAACGAGACATCAACAGTGCACTTTACTAATGTTGCGTGTCTAAGCACAAGCTGCGTTCTCGTGGATTCGATTAGACTCTTCCTATGCGAGCGATTATTGTAAGACTCAAGTGAAGGTTGTTTTTTCACGCTCTGGCAACGCCATGTAGGTGCAATACTCGCACAACATTAACATGCACAAATAACTAGACGAAATAAAGAGCGGAACAGTTGACGGTACTCTCAACGAGGGCAATCTGTTTGTTTTCCTCGAGCACGACTACCATCAGAGCTTTTTCCATGACTTACGTACGCGCACTGCACGACCAGCTGCTATACGAACATAACCTTTAAATAACTGTCTGTTTGATCCCTTGCTTGTTGGACACCTCGTCCACAAGGCTCAACGGTGTGGATAACTCTCCAATATTTACTTCTTTATAAAATCATGCACAGGCAGTCCGAAAAAGAATAACGACTCATCTCGCAGAGAAAAAAAAAATAACAAACTAAAATCGCGAGTTGTGGATACACTGCGACAGTGGCCTGCAGTGGCGTGTGGGAGAGAGTATAATGCAAGGGTCGCAGGGGACGGCACACGGCAGGGTAACAAAACACCATAGGTATATTAGAACACGTAGGAATCCCACATAGGTAAATACACACACCTGAGCCCATGGATTTACCTGTTCGCGTACTAGACGACGATGACGACGAGGTCCCCGTATTCCTTTCTCTTCTTCTGCAGAAGCAGCAAGAAAAAGCAAGGGAGTTACCGATACTGCTGCTTGATGTCCTTATGCTGTTTTAATAAAATATAGGCGTCGTCACCTTTGTTGACGTTTTTATGGGCTAAAACTTACTTCTTCTTTTTTGCAAAAAATGCCAAAAAGTTATACTATAGGATACATACTGCAGAAAAAAATTATGCGGACGATGGCCGGTAACTATACTACCTGACTCTCTGTCGCATGTTTTTTTTTTTTTTTTGTTTATTATTTTTTTCCCTCGATCGAGAATTTCTACGCGCCGTCGACAGATAACGCGACAGATTAATGTATCCGGGATGCTGATATGATAGTCCGATATTATAGGCTTAAAACAGTATGTGTTATTATGATGTACTACTTGCGTACTTACTTAATTACTTACTTGTAGGAATATAAAAAAAAAGAAAAGCGTTGGGTTTGTGTTAGAAAAACAGTTCAGCAAATACCTAGGAGTTCCTACCTTATCGATCAACTATTTTCTGTGTTTACGAGGACCGATCGGTGCTGCCCCCAGTTGTTTTGCACTTGATGTATTCTAATATCTAATGGGCAAAAAAATATCAACTCTAAATACAGTACTTAACTCGAAAATTGTTTGCAAAAAGAGTGCTCTTTAATCCTTACCACATTATATATTTCTATTGCCATGATAGACAATTAATTTTTAAGTTAAAATGACGTAAGTATATTCATCCTTTTGTTGGATGGTGCGGAAATGGTGACTTGAGGTATGTAAAATAATACATAATTCGCAATACCTAAGTATATATTTATATGTGCATGAAAACCATTATTAGTAGGTTATTTATAAAAAACAGTTATATTAAGTTGATTCTAAACATAAGTAGCATATCTTTATTATTAAAAAAAATGCGTTTAGTGATGTGAGCCCTTTTGTTATCTTTTGATTCAATTTGAATGTATAATTCAAGCTGAAGTTGCTTTAGCATACATTACATTAAGGTATACGTTAAGGCGCATACAATTGAGGTGATAAAATATGAGGGGATCAAAGAATATAAAGCTCAATCAATACAGCACGACGTACCACTTGGATCATGCAGTTTGTGATTTTTCTTGTTGTCCGCGCACATTGTTACATTGCTATACCTTCTATTAGTCACATTTATAATATATTTATGTACAAGGTAAAATATACAAGTACACTTCATCCTCATTCCATGTATATGTATCGATGAGACATCGACCCTTTTATACAGGTATATTTAAGCTCCTCGTTATCGCACGTGTTTCCTCGTATATACAAGTATGTATGTATGTATGCAAGTACCATTTCAACCCATATATCGGTGCGAATAACGTATCATTATGACGCCTTTTGCACGAAAAACACATTCACACACACACACACACACATGTATGTACTTACACTGCTCACGCCCATAAAAGAGCTGTTTATATATATAATTATCGAAGTCCAATCGATGGTATTAATACACGGTTCTTTCTCGCGCTTCTGATGTTATGTGTTCTGTCTTTTTTTTTTTTTTTTTTTTTTTTTATCTCTTCTCCACCTTCGAGCCATCATCATCGTCTGTCTGTACTTTCCGCGGTGCGGCACATACCTCACCCCTTGGCCCCTCACGAAGGCACTCTCTTGTCGAATGCCCTTGTATTATTTTCATGAAGAATAATATAACACAAAATTATAGGTTTTTTTCCTACCGCGGAGAAGAGTACCGTTGAGTCTTTGCATCAAATAAAACCTGATCGATTCAAATCATGAAAAATTAGGTTCTTAGCGAGCTAAAAATGTAAGCGAACGACTTTAATTTGTCATTGGAATTGAGCTATGGCTCGAGATTTAAACTTATGTCAACAAATTGCCGTCAAAAACCACTAACTCTATACCACTATACCGTGTATAAGAATACCGATCTGACAACATAGCCATCGCCTGTGCAGTGAGGTCATGGTGTCAACATATAGTCATAATATCTAAGCCTTACAGTGTGAGATGATAAGCATTAAATATAATAAATAAGTTGGTATAGTTGAAACACCTGTTGAACATGGGTACTCTTGTATACCATACATTAAAGTTTATGTCTCTCCTTTTCCGCGTGTAATATATCCCGTTGCTCCTGTTGACGCGCCCCATTTGTTTGTACACACGTGTAAGTGTGCGAATAAAGAGCGCGAAAGCCAATAAATTGCAAAAACGACAGTTTTCCATGCATACGTATGGATGTGCCGTATAAATACCGAAGACTAAAAAAAAAAAAAAAAAAAGCGAAATTGGCACTGTATACGCGTGACAGAAAATATACTAGGTACTTCAACACCTTGCAGCGTACGTATACATGGGTGTACATATATATTTTTATTTATTTTCCACCGACCAACTCTGTATATATGCATGTGTACATATGCATATATCACTTGTACAAGCTTTCCAAGGTCTCCGATTTACGACTGACATTCAATTATCAAAACCAACCAGGGGCGCGCATGTTTATTTAGCCTCGTCTCCCCCTCGGCCCGTACCTACTCCCTATACGAAATAATAATAATAATAATAATGATAATTTGCAGTCATCGATTTCAATTTAAAATCATTCGATCGAACGCGCATGCGTTACTGCATATGCACCATACACCCAGTATATATATTATGTATATGGTACTTTCTCGGGTGTCCATAAGTCATCGACGCTGCAGTTTATTAGTTATAGCGCGAAAAGGAGAAAGAAAGAGGTGTGCGCGGTCGGTGCACGCGAGATACAAGTCAACGCGCTCGTGTGTGTGCACGGGACGATTAGGGCCCGCGGGAATAAGTCGGAATTTGAAACAAGCCTGGCTCTCGATGAGAGCTCGAACCGCGTGTGGGTCCCGCTCACGGGGAGACGTGCTTATAGTAATGAGGAGTGTCGTTATTTGTCCCCCACGACTCTCGCGAGTATACAACTATACCGGTATGTATACATGTATGTATGTGTATATATTACCAAAGAATTTATCTCTCCGGCCGATCTCCTTTTCTCCCTCCCTCCACCCGCGCACATCTCTGATTTCCCAACTGCGCTTCACCATGCATTCGTTTGACAAACGCTGCCGTGTGGGTTTGTTGTTTTTTTTTTTTTTTTTTTTTTTTTTTTTCCCACCCATTTCGTTTCGATTTATCGGAAGTCAAAAGCGCCCGTGCTCGGTTCTAGGAGATGAAGAATTTTCTAGCTGCCCGTGGGTGGGTTTTTGTACGTTTATCGGGGACAAACGTTTTTATCGGTACCGCGCGTCGAGCTTTCCAAGCGCGTGTGGCCGAAATAACTCAAAGTATCTCCAAATAATTAATAAGGAAAAAAGAAGGCCGTTGGACAGGAACACCGGGGGGATAAAAATCAATTTCGAGCCGATCGATCGGTCGATTTACGTCGGGGCGCATAATAATGTTTTTGGGGGGGAGGGGGGAGGCATTTAGTTTCCCATAAATTCGGCAAAAAGAAGCACGCGCGCGCTCGCCCAAGACGTGTATATACCTACTTATGCAGCCGAACCGGACAGGTATACTTTACGAGGCCCAGAGCCGCATTATAAAATAATTTCGCGCCCGAGAGGGCTACTCTCTCTCTCTCTCTCTCTTTCTCTGACGTAACGAGAGGCTAATGCCGCGGCCCGAGGAGGCCTCTTCCCCATAAATTAGCCGGGACCCGATTTTACTTTTTTTCTTCTTTCTTCGTCCACTATACGCGTCGTTGTACTCATTTCGGCCGCCAAAAGCAAAAGATCCAACCGCCCAAATCGACCCTCCTCCTTTTTACCCCCTTTGAAGCGATCGATCGATCGATCGTCCATCATCGAATTTACGGTGCGCGGCGCGCGAAAAGCAACAGCCCTATTTTTATGGGGAGTTCGCGCGACGCATACAGGATAAGACGATGATGACGGTATTTAGTGAGAGCGTATATATACGTATATGTTGTACACCCCGTGTATACTTATAATAGGTCAGTGCGCCGCGTGTATACACACTCGCGATTTATAAGGCTCGCTTGGCCGGTGCCCTGCCGAGACGCCGATTACCGAGGTATAACGAGGGCCTCTTTACCCGACACTTTTTCTTTGCCTCTCTCTCCTCCTTCTCGTGCGTACATGCATTTTCATACACACGAAGAGGAATATGCGCCGATTTTACTACACCAAATTACCCATTTTTATTTTTTCCAGCTGTACATTACGCGCTGCAGTGAGTTGGAAAATCGGCGATTTTGTTTTTCGCGTCCGCAACCTTACGAATTAAAATTGTCCATCGCGCTGTACGAGTAACTAGACAATTTTTGTAGCGTTGTTTGCAACAATGAAGCACAGACGTGCGCGCGTGGAAGCGCCGACAGACGAATAAGCAAAAAACAAGGATACGAGCTTTCGCTGATGCGCTCGGCCGTTCCCATCATCGAGAGGTGTATACTTACGTACACTTAACCACTGGCTTCTTCTCCTTCCTGCACAACCCTCTCTCTCTCTTCTTTATCTCCCTCGTGTTCCCCCGACGCGAGTCGGGGAAAAGCAATTTTTCGATTCCTATACGGACATCACCCGAGAGAGCCTCGTCCTCCGCGCACGTGGTATAATGCACTTTGCGAAATATTTTCTTAAATTACAAAATCCACCATTACAGACGCGCGCCTTGGATCATCGTTATTTCTTCTGTTATAGCACGTGCTTGAAAATTTAGCACTGGGATTATCATATTCGCACTTTGCGAGAGATCGTTACCCGTGTAATAACATACAATACTTACCTACCCCCCCCCGAGGTCTTCACATCGGACTCGCGCCTGTAATGAGCCACGCGCCGCCGTCACCGACCATGGCTTTATATAGGCTCATGTACCTGTGCACCGTTGTTTCATACTTGTACAGTATGTCGTTACATTGCAGGCGATGAAAATTTATAGTCGTGGTTTTTCAATTTGGCAAGATTATCATTTTTCAGGCCAAACTCCACGTATAAGCATAGTAACGCACACTGTCACCGCTACAATATATTACTGTTTGATCAAACACCTTTTCCCGATGCTGCCGGCTAGTTGCGTTTTCTACAAATTTTAATTTGTTGTTTTTAAAATAAATAACAACACGCACGGGGTTCTCTTTGGAAAAGCCGAGTATTTTCTTGTCAGCCCGAGAGAACATTGTTTGTTTTTTTTTTTTTCCTCCTTTTCCATTCGTTAACTTCGCATGGGTGGTACGAGCTCTCGGGTTTATTATTTGCCGGCAAAGCCTCAAATCTCCCCCAAGGAGACTCGGGGCAATACACATTACCTTATAGATATAAAGACGCGCTCGGGTCAGGTTATTAGAGGATATCGATTACTCCTTACCTTTCGTTTGTGACGATTTTGAACTCTTGATGAAAGGTGAGGCGATAGTCCTTTTGTTCCGGGCGATACAAAATGCACCGTAATGACATCCCCGTCAGAATTAATTGGCGTCGTGGGTAGTTTCGCGAAAATTCTTCTGTTATGTATACGTGAATTACTCGTACGCGAGTGTGCCCGATTTATGTAACCCTAAAGTGAAACCACTTCCTAAGGTGAGTATCGTGATATACATATATATAATGCTTGTGAAGGGAAAAAAAAACGGGGGGGGGAGGGAGGGAGGGGAAAAGAATAAAAAAACAGGAGAGAGAGAGAGAGAGAAGGGGGAGGAGCAGCTCCATAAATCAAACAAATTAAACACCCTTAGAGCCTATTTAGCATTGAAGAGCTCGTTAAGCATCGTGTGGGTACATCATATACCTGGCGCACTACTCTAGAGCGAAAACCTCGACGTTCGGCGAGGCGCGAAGAAAAGCATCGAGCCGGGGTGTACACGTTTTCCAATCAGTTTCCATCAAGCCGATTTATCACCTCCGATTCCCGTGCATCAGGGTGGGGGGGGGAAGGGAGAAGACCATGGGTATTTAATTGAAAAGCTGCATCATCGCGATCATCCCGTGTTGGGTGACGTGTGTAGGTATACATAAGTACACATAATATATATACGTATACGGAACAACGGGCTTTGCAACAATTATATCGGGTAATCAGGTAGTCAGGGAGGCGGCATGCAAATCGGGCCTAATCGTCCGGCAATTAAACCGCCAGCTACAAAAGTGTACACGTCATGTATAATACGCAATTGGAATAAAACACAGCCCATGCATCTCGCAGATGATACGGCAAAGGGCCGTCATGAATGTTTCATGTTGTGCATCAGCAAAACGAGTGGACCTCCCTATGGTATATACATATATACGTACCCCTGGAGCATGATCGATGCCCGGTTAACACTCTCTCGCCTCTATACCACACGCACCGACCACCCCACCGCCCTCCTCCCCTGATTTTTTACGTGTGTGTAGCTATACACGGCAGTTCATAAATACGCTGCTGCTCGGCGGTAAATCTCTCCACTTGGTGTGTATATGTATATGGTAGCCCTGCAGTGTTATTGCATGGTCTTCTTTCGTTCTTTTTCTTCCATATATACATATATATGTATCTACATTCGTGTACGTGTGACTCGCTACCTATACCTTTCTATATGTATATGCGTGTGTGCAAGCCTCCACCGCCACCACGTTGTTAATTACCGTGTTTTAACACCTACCCATCTCCTCCTCCTCCCCGAGTATGTACCTATATTTATTGTGCTCTCCTTCGTCATCATCATCATCATCTTTCTCCTCCTCTATAGCGTTACCCCTCTCGCGGTACCCCCCTTTTTTTTGCTCTCTCTCCCCTTGTTGTTTCGTCAGGGGATGCGCCCCGGGGAGGAATGTGTTATTCAAAAGGGCGAAGCACCACCGGAGGTCATTTGCATGCAGATTATCGGTACTTTGGGTAATCGGGTTATTTATGCGCGTTGATATACATGGCGCGAGGCATACGATTTTGCGTACACCTGCGCTTATAGTATTTTTTTTTTTTTTTCGACTCTTGAGTTCCCGACAATGTCCAAAATTCAGCGTAATTTGGTAGTCGGTGCGGATTTCACACTCGAGTTCGGCCTCCGCGTAATTACATGCGTACACGTTGATTGAAATTTCGTCTTGGGTTTATCGGTTTTACGTGCACGGGCTTGTTTATAATGGGCTGACATTTGTGGGTACACGTATTATATCGTCGAGTAATTATTCCGTGCTTCGATCTTCGATCAAGTATCGATTGGTTTTGCTGCAGTTGAACTCTCAGAGTGTAATTATTTTACGCGTCGAAATCTTATCGGTTTTTAGTTTCTTTTTTTTCCTTTTTTTTTTTTACCTCAACTCTTTTTACAACATGACAATAAAATAAAAAAAAGGTGTAACGCGGAGCAAATTGAATTGTTGGGCGATGTAACCCTCCACAGAACAATAAACATGAAATTTTTAGTCTAGAGGATGTACAATGGTTGCCTCTGTCTTACAATTTTTCAGACATTTTGATACACATCCATTAAAATTACGTGGGTTGAAGAACAATAACACTACAATCATAAATAATTTTGAAAAAATTTCACACCCCATATTCATAATGTACAGTTCGTACAAGTATATTTCAAACACGAGCAGACGGAGGGTAAAATGAATGGAAATCGATTTGCCGTGTAATGTACTTCCGAAAAGTTGAGAGAGAGGGGTAAATTTCAACAAATACCACAAAAATGACGTACCCCAACGGCGTAAAGTTCACATTTACTTGCAGAATTTATTAAATAAGTATCCCCACCGTAAGTACATCAGCACCCCTCACACTCGAAAATAAATTAAAAAAAAAAAAAAAAGAACGTTATCACGATCGATGAATCCACGGCTTTTCACGCCCCTTTCTCTCTCTCTCTCTCTCGTTTCCCATTGCCGGCACGCGCCGGAAGACCGTTCACTGCACAACAACCCATGCAACTCACGGCGCAATGTGGGCGGTCGTTAAGATTTCGTTTTTGCCGAGACTTATTGTCTCTCCCCCTCGCCCCCCCCCCAAACTATACGTGTATCCGACACACACACAAATATGCAACCTCTATGCTCATAAATACGTTTAGAAGCGACAAAAAAGGGCGTACATATACACATCCACATTTACATACATGTGTTTGCGCTGTGCAAGAGGACGCGTGTGAGTGTGACTTACGAGTTTAACCCTGCGATTCCGCGAGGTATCTACGAGAGAGTGGAGGGACGACGGGGAGGGGGGGAGGGAAGTGAAAAAAGGTGGAGGAGAGTTCAGGCACGCTATTACCGGGACATGCATATTTATGGGCCCGATGGGTATGGGATGGGAAACGGGAGAAGGAGCAGCGTTCGGGAGGCGGAGGAGAAAAAGATACGGGAGAGATAACGAGGTGGCGAGATAAACGATAAAAGTGTACACACATACACAGGGCCGTGTTCTCGCTGCTCTTTTATATACCTATAGGTGTCCATGTATCTATAATGTATAACACCGATGCAGCGAGGGGAGGGGGGGGAAATTATTAATTGATTGGGGCGATAATTTTCGGAGGGCCATTTAGGAAGGGAATATTGTTTCTCTAATTCAAAAGAGATGGAGAGGATGGGTGTATACGTAGGGGGGAAGTTATTGGGTATACCTGTATTATATATATATACACATATACGTGATACAACGCGTGTACACGGCAGCCCAAGGAGGAGGAGATGAAATGGTTGATTTCGTTGGGATAAGAGCGAGGAGGCGGCTGAACGGGCTACCATGTGCAGGGACACACGTGTATATATTTATAGTGCTGGTGCTGATAAATCGGAATGAATCGCTGGCAAATTTGTGTTTATGGCCACGTGTAATTGATAAGATAAAAGACCCGGGAGAGAGAGAAAGAGGAGGAGAGGGGGATGAATTATAACGAAATCTAAGCTATTACTCCGTTTTGGCGCATTGCTGGGTGATTTTTTGGGAGCTTATATGTATTACCTATTGCATCGCGCATTTATATACAGTAGCGCAATAAAGTCCGAGGATTTAACAGGCACGTCGATCGGAAAGCGATAAATCGAGATGGGAGAATTTTATCTCTCGCTTTTTTTTTTTGTTTCTCTCTCATCTGCGTCCGTCCATCTAGTGCCTCGCAGATTGGGTCCAATTAATCATCCAAACACAAATACTCGTAGTTTATAATATGATATACGTTAACTACATGTACATACAAGGTCGCGACGTGACCATAAATACCATGCAGATGCGGGTCGGATGGTGAGTAAATCGGATTGCCGAACGTGGAAAGCACAATGCCGAAAACTAACAATAACGAAGGAGTAAAAAGAAAAGAAGAGAAAGAGAGTTATGCATGCAACAAACGAAAGGAACGAAATGACGAGAAACCCATAAACTGTTCTCTCTCTCTCTCTCTCTCTCTCTTTTTTTTTCTCTCTTTAAGGCTTTGAACACATATATGCATACCTCCGCACAGACAGAGAGGCCCTCTTTACGCGGGTGTATATATATTATATATATTTACGTGGACACGTGTGCACGAGAGGAGCGAAAGAAGGGAGAGATGGAGGCAAGTAAGAAAGAGAGAGGGGGGGAGGTGGGTCCGCTTGGAGCTTGAGTTAGTTATTACTGAATCAATTACTCGAGCGTATTTATAGGGTGTAACTTGTTCTTTCCTCCTTCCCTCTCTCTCCCTCACTCTCGGGAGAGCGCGACCTTTTTCTTACCCCTCTCTCTCTCTCTTCCAGCTTTCTTTCTCGTTCTCACTAGCTCGTGTATATATTTATATACATTGAATTTCTTTTCCCCGCTGGCAGTCGGAGAGAGAGATTACATCGGGGGATACCAGCCAGAAATTCACGAGGTGCCAACGCGTACGGTACTTGTCGAAAAGCGAGAGAGAGCGAACAGGTCCTTTGCTATTTTGTGGTATATAAATGCGTGCTCGAAAAAAAAAAGAAAAACAAAAACAAAGTGCGTTGTTGTACAAAAAAAAAATTCGCCAAGTATAGGTACATCATTTTCAATTACGCCAACGAGGTCGTAAATAACGCGGTTAAACGGACACCTCCGGTTCTCCTCGACGCCCCATTAAAACGATCGATTCCTCTCCGAGTACTTATACCTTTATGACGACCACCTTTGAAGTGCACGTAATACGCACGCCACTCTCAAACAGACAGTATACCCTTTTCGAGAGCTACCGAGCTGTAACAATTTAAATGAAAAAAAAAAAAAAAAAAAAAAAAGTACATTAACAACGGCAGTGGTGGTGGCTCATCGATTATTCATCGAAATACTGTAATATACGGCAGGTTTTTTGCACGCGTTTAGCTGCCGAATATAAGATACACCATTAATTCGTATCGGCCCCTCCTGTAATATCTTCCAACTATAGGTATATATTGTGCACGTAGTAGGTAGAAGCAGCCCATTACGTGATATATGTAATTGCTCTATGAGCGTTGATCGTAAAAAAAAGGGAGGGATCGTTAATTTTCACCTGGAATCGATTGTATTGCGTCCAGCTCGTCGAACGATGAGTTTCTTGTCGACGGGCGATTGTGCTTTGGTTTTTACAGCCGTTCGTTTAACGAATAAGTTACATAGCGACGGGTTATATAACACATTGCATACAGTATAGCAATATTTAATTATTTCGTGAAAGTACGCGTAATTATAGGTTTACCTCTTTAAACATAATCTATTATAATAGTTTCATGGAAAATTGAATTTGTTTGTATGACTGTTTTATCTGACAGTTATTGAGTATATGAATTCTTGTACATTTTCTGTTTTCTCTTTCTCTTGCTTTGTTCTATTCTTCCTAGAAGCATAAACCTATGACAAAACACTACGCTACAGTCTACGTGCTGATATTTATGACACTCTATCTCGAATTTTCTTCACCCATTATAAGAAAGAATCTATTAATGACAAGTGGTTATGAAAAAATTTGCACTTTGGCGTACGACGCGCAAGTTAAATACTTTTCATAATTGGAGATAAAAAAAGTGTAATTACAGTATTAATAACGTTAAGTATATGTAGAGAAATCATATTTTGTTGAGTCATATTTATATTATGAAAAGAGCATGGATGACTGTATTGTATACAAAAATTGCCGTTCTTACTTGTGACGTAGTTTAAATTATTAGTTTTTGACTCGTTTGTCCCTGTATACAATTTTCATTATTACTATACACTTGTTGAAAAAATGTAAAAACTGAATAATTGTTAAAGATGTATAAAGTAGTGTCTATGCTCCAAGTTATGCACCTTAGCAAGTGTCCTTTAATAATCACGCGTAAAAAACACAACGTAACACAATTATGTAATCTTGTGTTTTTCTAGATTTTCAACGAAGGTAAACATTTTTTCCCTCTTCGTAATACGCTCTCTTTCGTTTGAAAAATCAAAATTGATGAAAAAATAAAGAACACGATTCGATCAACCAACTAGCAACTAGTTAGAAAAACATCTTTACCATATAAGTATATCTAACAATATAATATGAACGCGTGTAAGTTATTTTTTTTTTTGTTAAAATTTTTTTTTGTTCGATCATTCGATCCGATTGCGTGATTCAAAGTCGCTGTGGTTCACTACGTTGCCGCAAATAAAATAATGATAACAACAACAGTGTAGAATATATTCTTTAATTCCCACTGTATTTAGCCGTCGTCGGTTATCCCTCCCACTAAATAGGTAAGCTTGTGTGGACCTACAAACCACAAGCGTTGCTGATGCCGTGAAATCATTGATGTGCTGCCGTTACTGCTGACTACCTTTAACATTCTGTGATGTAACTATTATTGCGATGTTTCATTGGTAAGCAGGAATGGTATTAGATTGAAGTAAGGAATAGTTGGTGATTGAAGTCCAAGAAATCAACCAAGACATTGATGTAACAATAGTGGTTTATTTTATGTACTGACAAACCGTTTTTTTATTCATTTACATTCGACTCTACAAACTAAGAAGATATTAATTATTTAGTGGAGTAAACTTAATACAATATTTTACTAATAAAAAAATTATTATGTACGATTAATCCTCGGGATTTTTTTTTCTCAAAGTTTTCATCATTAGATACTTGAAAAGTTTTTGAAATTTTGTTATCTAATCTACCCTACTCACCTGTAGATAATAACGTATAAATGTTAACACCATTATTTATTTTAAAAATTTTGAGACAACGGAAATAAAAAAAAAAGATGAAATCGATAGAATATTTTCTACTCTACAAGCTGATATCATTATCGTTATCATATGATCGTGCATACTAGCAATGATGAAATTCGTATCTTTATTAGTCTACAAAAATGTGGAAGCTTATTCCGTTTATCCCATTAATTGGATAAGAATGGTAGAATTTACTGTTATTTCATGAATATGTGTACTCATTACGGTAAAACAGTAAAATAACATTAAAAAATTTTACAGTAATATATAAGAATGTACCTTAAAAATACTATGAGAGAAGCTCTGACCTTGTGCTGTATATAAATAAATTGTCAGAGTTAATGCGCTCGTACATACTCTTATAAGCTTTAATTTTTTAACATTTTGCAGAGTTCATCATCTATGTGAGTCTGCTCGTGCAAAGTAAGATTTGAATGGTGAGTAAATCTTTTTAAACATAGTTGGCACTCATACGGTTCATCCCCAGTGTGAATCCGCTCATGTCTCGTAAGATCTGAACTGTTAGTAAAGCTCTTCAAACATAGTTAGCACTTATGTAACTTATCATCAGTGTGACTACGTTCGTGCACTGTTAAATTACATTTTTGAAAGAAACTTTTCAAACATTGTTTGCAGCTGTAGGGCTTATCGCCAGTGTGACTCCGTTCATGCACAGTAAGATATGCTTTGTGAGTGAATCGTTTTAAACATAGTTTGCACTCATGTAACTTATCACCAGTGTGAATCCGCTCGTGCGTTGTTAAATTTCCTTTTTTGGTGAAACTTTTCGAACACTGTTTACAGCTGTAGGACTTACCACCTTTGTGAATTCGCTTGTGCACTGTAAGATGCGACTTTTGAATAAATCTTTTTAAACATAGTTTGCACTCATATAAGTTAATGCCAGTGTGAATCCGCTCGTGTCTGGTAAGGTCTGATTTTTGAATAAATCTCTTTAAACATAGTTTACACTCGTTAGGCTTATCACCAATATGAATACGCTCGTGCACTTTAAGAATTGATGGAAGAGTAAAACTTTTTGAACATAGTTTGCACTTATATGGCTTATCACCAGTGTGAATCCATTCGTGTAGTATTAAACTTCCTTTTTTAGCGAAACTTTTCGAACATTGCCTACAGCTGTAGGGCTTATAACCTGTGTGAATCCGCTCGTGCATTGTAAGATGCGATTTTTGAGTAAATCTTTTTAAACAATGTTTGCACTCATATAACTTAATGCCAGTGTGAATCCGCTCGTGTCTGGTAAGGTCTGATTTTTGAATAAATCTCTTTAAACATAGTTTGCACTCGTAAGGCTTTTCACCAGTGTGAATCCGCTCGTGTGCAGTAAGATTTGATTTATTTGAAAATCTTTGGGAACAAAGTTTGCAGCTGTAAGGTTTAACACCAGTGTGAATCCGTAGGTGCTTTATAAGGGATGATTTATCACAAAAACTTTTGAAACACTGTGCACAGATAAAGGACTCATTATCTGTGTGTGATCGCTCGTGTCTGGTAAGATTTGATTTCGAAGTAAATCTTTTGAAACACAGTTTGCACTCATAGGACTTATTACTCGTGTGAGACCACGCATGCACTATTAATTTGGATTGTTTTGTAAAACTTTCTGAACACAGTTTGCAGACAAAAGGCTTATGATTTGCGTGAAGTAACTCGTGTCTCGTAAGATCCGATTTTTTAGTAAAAGTATTGGAACACACTTTGCAGACGTATGGCCCATCATTTGTGTGTGTCCATTGGTGTATTATTAATTTTGATTGTTTTGTAAAACTTTTGGAACATAGTTTGCAGACGAAAGGCTTAGTATCAGTATAAACCCGTTCTTGCTCTGTTAAATGAATTTTTTTCATTAAAGTTTTGTTACTCATTTTTCAATTCAAAGATTCATTACCTGAGTCGATGATTTCATGCCTCTTGAGAGCATCATGTCTGTAACTTTTATTGCATCCGTTGGGAATGTAAGGACTGCCTCCTTCAGCCATATTCGTGAAAAATATATCGCCAAAGTTTAGTAGAGCTACTATTCAAGTGACTTTTTATACTAGTAGCTTTGTTGTTAATATGCGGTAGTTCTCTGTTTCTGATGACGAAAGTAGATAATTATCTCTGCAAAAAGTAATTTAGAAATTCATTTGATAAAGACCCATACCTAATATCGTAATGTGTGCGTTGACTCTTAGCTAGTCAGTGCCATCTATTTTTTTTTTTCGTTGAAATAAAAAAAAAATTATGTACAATACACTAGCAAATTACTATTTTTCTTGGTCACATTTTTGAACTTATAATTTAAAAACAATTTTTTTTCATTTTAGGTTGGAAAATATCATAGATTAAATTACACATGATCACATAGGTACGTGTGTTAAGTAGATTACTTATGCATGCTAGACAGTAACATTCACTGTATGTAGTCATTAGTTGTATACATATTGAGTAGAATGCAATATAAATATAAGGCAATAATTAAACTATTGTTACTCGAAATTCATGTGTTGACTAGCATTAAATTAATTGACAGACCATGGCTTGTACAGCCTTACTTATGCTGTCGTTTTCAACTCAACCTATAATGTTTCCTATTCCAGAGTATGAAAGTAATCATCAATCAAAACCTCAATATATATATATGTATAATACTAGGAGAAATAAATTTTTTACTGAAAAATTTTTTGATTGTATAAGTATATTGTTTCCAATCCAAACTATATTTACTTGAGCAAAGCAATTGGATACATAATATATATCCATAACTTCTAAACTACAGTTTTGAAGAAAGTATTTAGATATACTGTAAAAATTTAGCTGTCGTGTCTGAAACGCAAAACTTTAAAGTTTTTCAAACAGTCTTGGCTATTTATTTCCAAGCACACTTAAAGTAACCCTTTCCTTTCCAAGCCCTTAATAGTTAATAAACACTTACCTTTCTAATTGTTTACAGCCGAATTTTTATGGAATAATCGTTGTTCCCTCGCACATAAACCGTAATTGGCTTTTAAACAAATTTCTGACGTTACTCAGATATAATTGACATGTCTAGATATATATGAAACATGTATATTGAATGTATATTTATTAAATATTATGATAGTATGCTTAACACAGTATGCTGTCTTGTAGACAAGTAAGAAAAAAAGCAAATGCATTACAGCACGGACTAGCTATTTCAAATGTGTTCAGGTATTTTTAATGACAAAAGAAATATATCACTGATGATGTACTAATAGATGTTTTCTGTGACGAAAGTTAGACAGCTAGACTCATATAATTAAAGCTACGTTTTTGAAGTAATGCTGGCCCGATAAGTCGTAAATCGTTGGTGATAAAAAAAAAGAAAGATAGTAGCTATTTGGGAAATTCCATTTCAACAATGAATTATTGGAGATGGTGAGATAAATTTTTTTTTTCACTAATCTGTTCAATACAAAAACTTCTGTAAAATAAGTTTGGTCATGATTTCCATAAACAGGATTATCTTTTATCTTCACTTGAGGAATTTGTAAAATTATCCATAAATTGATTATTTAAATGTAAGCTTAAAATCAAATCAAGGCAATCCAAAGATACTAAAAGTTTTTCTGAATGTTTATGTACAGTGATAACTTAATACCTATCAATAAATTAATCATCCCGAATTTTTACTTAAAATATAATATAAGCAGGGATAAAAAATCACATTAGTCGACTTAGTGTTGCCATTTTGCGCTCGACGACGAATCACACTACAACATAATTATCTGCAACAAGTCAAAAGCGTGTTTTCCAAATCAATCGTACTGTTTCACCAAAAGCAAATAATCATATTATTCTACAGCTATCGTGAGAATAAGTATATGCGCGAACCATCGACTGCGCACAAACGAGGGTGATATTCTCATGCCTGACGCCCGTAATAGGACTAATTCATCGGGACAGGATAATGATGGGGTTGTTACACACGTCGTCGATCCGTTGTCGAACAAACACATAGGTTGTGCGGAGATCCCGTAGGTATGGCGCGTGCCGCTCTTCTCCTGCGCCCAGCACGTGAACCATCACCACCCGCTGACGTCCTCACACACACACACACAGACATTCCGCGATGCGAAAACAACAATCTACTGGCCTTTTCGGCTCCGGTTTCCAAATCCCGAACCCATTACACGGGCTGTGCGCTACACACGCGCTTCGCTTTGACCAGATCCCTCTGGCAACTCATTCTTTCGGCTTTTGCCATCCCGATGTGTATATACGAACAACGAGAGATTCCATGCTGTAATTGTACTCTTTACTCACAATTCGGTTATTGATCTCACAGTCGATATTACACCTGGTTTCATTATTTTCAGATTTCGTTTGAGAAACATGAAATTCTTGATATGAAAATTCACCTTGAAATTCAATAGTATGGGTACATCGCTAAATTGCTTTTCATAGTAGTGGAATCATATTTATTTTCACAAGTATACACATCCAGCGATTATTGTTGTAAGATATGTTGCTGCCTTTAAATTGCGAAATTTCCACTTTATGTTCACAGTATAACCGTGTACGTTTGATATTCCCTTTGAATTTACGACCAAGTAAATAATTATAATAATAACGATTTCTCAACGATTTAAATAACAAGTGTAGGCATAGCATTTCTCTTCCATTAACGCGTTTGAACAAAAAAAAGTGTCCTATCACTTGCTACTGCATTGCTGTGTAAAAAAAAAAACAAAAAAAAAAAAAAATGAAAACTCGAAAATGTTTCTCTCGACACGTGTGAATTAGAACATGAAGGCGCAAGAGACCGAGATGTACACGTAGGTATAGGTGGTGTGCTCGCGCTCCGAAACGATGTCAGCGCGAGAAAAAGTCCAAACTGGAGCAATGCCGTCTCTCCCTCTTGACTGTCGAGCCAAAGATCCGCCCCTTGTATTAAGTACACCCGGTTGTCGTTGCTGTTATTGCAATGCTCCATATATTGACAGGCGATAAAGTGTACATATATGTGTGTATGCGCGAGCGTAACTTATTTTCTCCCTGAAATTGACACTCTGCCGTATGTAGTAGGTATGTATATATGGTATGCTCGAGTACGCATGCTAAAGTATACACTTACCGCGTCTGTGGATGCTTTTTTCTTGCTTCAAAGCTTTTTACACTGGTAGAAGAGAAATTTAGCTGCGAATCAACACTCCTCTCGCTCCGAAGCTAAAAATAATCGGATGCTTGTTGGAAAAATATTTAATGCGCGACGTATGACCCAGAGAAACTGCCACGATGAGACGCAAATCGTCACCTGCAGTGGGGAGAAAAAAAAATATAGGATTTCCATTTTTGATATACATGAAAAGGTACTATCTCTCACGAGTGAACTTTTCCTTCATCCGAACCAAAAAAAATTACCCAAAATTAACTTGATAAACTCATATTCAAACTTTTGCTGGGCCAAAGAACCGAGATACCATCTCTCAGACCCATCAAAGCATCCTCCATTAAATTGGTTGATCTTATTACACCCGCGTCATAGTCGGGATGTACTGCATTACTTACACGGAGCCAAACGTGAGAGGGAGGAGGTCAAAATGAGCTGTCAAAACTTATACACGTGCCTCGTTGTACGCGTGCGTCATAGTATATATATATCAGGCAGCACGTGCCTTCGACGTAGAGTCGTTAAACTGATTATAAAGTTTGACTAAACGGACCCACGCGGTCATTGTGCAAAATGTTAACTTTTTTTTACGAACCACATTATTTGTGTTTTTATTTTTTCCCCCTATTGCATCCAATTAATTAGTAAATACCCAATGAAATTCATTTGGAAATCATACCTGCAAACAGAGCCAACACGCGTAAGGATTCGGGGGAAGGGTTGGGTGGGAGGAGGTACATCAGCCCCCCTCGTTCACCGATGTAATGAAATAACCCATAGCCGTTGCTCACGGGAAACGAGTAAAAAGTCAAGGGCTGGTATAGCTGTTATCTACACCAAACGAGTCGTCCTGTGCGCACAGACACACGCACTCATACGTTTAAAAAAGGGTACAGGGACGACAAACAAGACTCCCGTGTTTATATATACATATACTTTCTGAACGAGGAGGTGGAGGAGGAGGCGATGACGGCAACGAGGAGCTGCCAAGGGCGCGTGCGAGGGTGAAAAAAGAGCGATATGTACCGAGGGATGGGTTTTGCGGTGTTTCCCATTATGGACGAGAGCTCACCCCGTATTATTATATCCTATCCCTCGATTGACGGTATTGATTATACACACGCGCTGCTAACAATACACCCTGGCCCCCTAACTTTTCATCATCCAGTGTTGAAGGTGCCTTTGTGTGTATATATATATGTACTGCGGCAGCGCACCTTGACGAGGTAGTGATGTATACGCACTACATGATGGAAGCGATCGACGGGGGGTCGTGCTTCTTCTTCTTCTTTTTTTTTTTTTTTTTTTTTTTTTCTTCTTTTTGGAGCTTCTGTGTTTCATGCCGTGGGTATACGCGGTTTCCTTTTTTCTTCCTTTTTCAAGAGAGACATTCTTGTTTTTGCACATAAGATGCACTTACGCAACGAGTGGAGCTTTTTCAAGAGGTTTGTTATTTACGTGTATGTGTATAATTGATGGGTACACTGTTCTGCTATATTTGTTATCTAAAATGTCTCACGTGGATATAACGCCGGTGCATTGATTATAGGTTTGATGTTGTGCCTTTGTACATAAGATCATCTGTTGTCTTAACTAACGTTAATTCAATCTAGGGTATTTTATATCAAATTCAATGTCGGTATTTCGTACATAAAGTCTGGAAACAGAAAAAAAAAGTATGAAAATCAATAGGTGTTTATTGACAAATGGCACGAGTTGATTATCAACAGTTCAATGTACTAATTTTTATACCTTGACTTATTTATTGAAGAAAATAATGAAAACGTATATGCGTTTCGATATTTCGACAAATGAATATTACTCTCGACGCAAATAATGTATACATATACAGCGCATTGTGCACCTTTCACGCGATTATACCATCGAGTTAATTTCAACATCAGACCGCACCACATGCTCGTTCAACCAATCAACCGTATCACAGGTGTGCATTATACATGGGATCACTACTATTAATTTGATTGGCCCACCCTTGCTAATTTTATACATATATGTACACGCATATAAATATTTTACGCTCATGCGTGCACTGTACAGGGTATTATTATCGTCATATCGATGTGATTACTAAGAGTAGACGCAAAAATGTAAAAAGTTCTTTGACCAAGGTTACACAATGGTTTTTCAAATTCTCCAAAAATACGTATACACTGTCGTATAGGTGAGTACCCGTGATAAGATCTAAAATTAGCACCGCGAAAGCACGATCGGTGGTAGCTCGATGTTGAAGCTCTTTAACGAGTGTGCACACCTTTTAAGGGTACATCGTATACAGTTATCGGAGAGAGGAAAGCTTTCTCTTCCCCTCCATCAAAGCTCGAGACGTTTTTCTAAATATTCTAACAAGGGGGAAACCCAAAACCCTTCGGGGGGGGAGACTCTCTCTCTCTCTTTTCTTGTTAAAGGTATACATAGGTATAGCGCGCCAACGGGCACGAGCGGACTGAACTAACGAGCCGTAAATTTTTCGTAATTGAGTCCTCTCTCTTAGTGTTTGTATATGTACGTATACGTATAGCTGCTCCTCTTTTACGGTGAGCTCTTTTTTTTTTTTTTTTTACAAATTTGCCCCATCTTGGCTACTCCTCTTCTTCTTTCCTTCCTTCACGACCGACAACAACAACAACAACAACGTCGTCGTCAGAGTACTGGTGCCAAAGGGGGCTGCTGGAGGCCCTCCACCGAGAGGTGGCGGTATACACAGAGGAGCGAGGGGCGAAAGGAGGGACAGGAAGGAGGGGCGCAGCCATGCTCTCACGTTACTCTCTCCCCCACTCCCGCCCTCTTGCACTACCTTAGAGGTAGGTATATACCCATAGCCGCGGCCTGGTGTCGGGTTACTACCCTCGACCTCATCTTCCTCCTTGTGCGCCTCCGCAACTTTGCCACCATCCTTGTATATACGTGCATATACATATATATATATAATATGCTCTGCACCATCCGTCCTTTCGTCTCTCCTTGTTTTCGCCGTAGCTGCCGTTGGATGAATGGACGGAGTAAAGCTACGTGTACATGTAGTTGTTACATAGTCGCGTCCGGGAGTATGGGATAAAAGAGTTGGACGACTTCTGTCCCTCTTTTCTTTCTTTTTAATTTCTTTC
This sequence comes from Copidosoma floridanum, assembly GCF_036245765.1. Lineage (NCBI taxonomy): Eukaryota > Metazoa > Arthropoda > Insecta > Hymenoptera > Encyrtidae > Copidosoma > Copidosoma floridanum. Next base: position 34,021,637 of record NW_028321890.1, read on the forward strand.
TTATTTTCTTGTCACATCTCCCGGTGCACTCGCGTTGTCTACCGTGCGGCTCTCGTCCTCCCTTTGTATGGTCGTCTTGCGGCTTTTACCCCACCCCCCCCTCACCCGTTCCAATTTTTTTTTTTTTTCTTTCTCTCCTATCTTGGTCTCTCTTGTCTGTATGTGGTAGCGTTTTTTCGGGTGAAACGAGCAGACTTTTTACGTCACGTACAACCAACTGTTCTCCAAAGTGATGATTTTTATGTTTTTACACCTCGATTTCTAAACACGTTGAATACATTTTTTTTTTTTTTTTTTTCCTCGCTACAGTGAATTCTTTTTCCCGGAAAAATTGTTTATTCATCCCTATATTCACAATACAATACTTACTGAAAACACTTTTTTTTTTTTTTTCTTGGCAGGTAACTTTTTTTTCTTTCAACTGTTTTATCGTTCAAAATTTCTCTGGAAAAAATTTTGTTGAGCCCTGTATCATAATTATTAATCAAAAATATTTTTTTTCAATACTATAATGGCGCATTAAACGTTTAGAAAAAAATAATACTTGAAAAAAAAAAAAAAAAAATCTGTGCCCATGAAAGCTCGTGTTCGCTTTGGTTTACGACTGATAAGTTTGTTGGGCATTTGGGTGAGAGAAAAAAAAAAGAAAAAAAAAAAAAAAAGTTCGATAACAGCCCATGTACTGCAAATGACGAAGAGAGAACAAAGAAGCTGCCACGCACTGGCAGGCGGGGAAGGGCTATCGTCTTCGTAACTCAATCTACATCGAGTTCGTGAAGAATATACACACTGTGTACGTATTACTCACGCTTTATCTACATTATAGTAGGTGTATATATGTATATACGCCCGATGTAAACAATTGATTGTGAAGTGTATATGCCTCGAGTGTGCGTGCACTTTATACACGTTTCTTGCAGCCAATGGATACTCGATCCCAAACGATGGATATTTGTTTATCAGTCCATATTTTACTTTGGTTATCATTCCACGGATATGATATCGAAACAAAACAACATTTTTTACCAGCATTTTGGTGCAGTGGTTACGCGAAAAGGCATATACGATGGATACGACATCGGTTGTCTATGCATGTAAAAGAATCTCGCTGTGTCGCTCTGCTCTCCTGCACTCGTGATGAAACAAAAAAAAAAAAAAAAAAAAAAAAAAAAAAAAGAGCAAAAAACGTGCAAGTATAACAAGGACGTCCTCAAGTGGTAGTGCACACCACCTAAGTAATATACTTATACATACGTATTAAATAAAAAAGTCGTCGGCAACTCCCACCGATGCCGGCCTCCACCTTCTTTCTCCACCTTTACCTCTCTCTCTCTCTCTCTCTCTCTTTTCTCTTACGCGTATCCTGCACCTTCAGGGTGGCGTCTCGCTCAAGACACTTCCGGTGTTAAATTACCCCGTTCTATGGTTGTGTGACACATATACTCACCTACACGCGTACTCCTCATATAATACACACGCTTGCTCGACTGCTCGTTGCTCTTTTCCTCCTTTCGCGTATACCTACATGAATGTACTTACACACGTATACAGGTACTTTTTTTTTTTTTGTTTTGCTCACAAACGCGTTACATGTTACCTACATACACGCACACACCACAAGTAAGCCACAAAAACCGTAGGTAAGTAGATCACGAGAGCCCTAAGTAGCCTTATTTCTCTCCTTTTCCCTTTGATCGCGTGATAATTCTTATAACAGCCGAGCACACGAGCCTGCAGGTTAATCGATTTTAATCGGCCCGCATAATACACCTACATACACATGTACGGTATACTTAAGCGCCCCGGGACTTTGTTACGCGTTGGTATATGTTTCGCGAGCGTAAAATCAGGATGATACGGGAATATGCACTGCGTACCATCGGGATTACATGGGAGCAAGTGCAAAAATGCACTTGTGCAAGGACTGTTGATTCCTTTGCTTGCCTGTGGGTGCGGAAGCGCGCTTTTTTTTTTCTTTAATCGCGTAATTTTACACCCCACTTGAGAATCGTCACACCTAATCTTTTTATTTTTAAACGTAATGTGCGCGTGGGTGTTGTTATTTTTAAATTGCTGTTCCAAATCATCAGTGATATTTACTTATTGCAACGGCGTCAGATATATATTATATACATATATGTGCCACACGCGAACGATGTCAGCGGCTCCAATTTATCGTATATATTAGCCACCTTTACTTTGAACAGTTTAAGGAAAGGAGCCACAGAAAAAGCTCCCCGTATTTATTGCCGCAATCCCAAGTATTTATACTTCTGATAACACATTACACGAAAAAATTCTATTTTGACAAAAACAGGGGAATCCCGCGATCGATCATCGAGACCATCATCCGAAAGACACCTCCAATCGTGCCAGGTCCCTTTGTACACACATTATCTCCACCATCTCCGTCCCAATAGATCCTACATAGATGTATGTATACATTTATAACAATAATAATAATAATAATAACAATAATAATGTATGAGGTATATGTATACATGGGTAAACCCTATTAACCCCCGCGATCGCGAGTAAACGCCCGCCCACATGGCTGGCGCGCTGTACACACGACGCCGGAATCATCTCGATTCAACCGGCTTGATAAAGCATCGCGCTGCAGCCGGGGTGGGAGATCTCCCGAGGACGAGCGCCGGCAGCCGCAGATTATTTATTATTCATAGTTTACGCGCCCGGCGCGCTCTATTCTTCTTCCTCTCCCTTTTCTCTTTCCGCGATGTGTCTTTATTCTTCTTCTTTATTTTTTTTCTTTTTCTTTTTTTCTTTTCTTCTCTCGTGCGAGGTCACGAGCAGGCAGGTTGGCGCCTACTATACGATTCAGGGAATAGCGGGGTCCTTTTCTCTCTTTGAGTTTTTTTCCCTTTTTTGAGTAGTTGATGCCGGTCGTTAGTGTTTGCGATGCGGTGCTTGAGATAAACCCACAGCGTTTGAGAGCTTTATTTTTCATGCTCCAATTGGAGGAGATTAGAATAAGAAGAAGCGCGTGGGGCTGGAAGGCTTACAATATGATGGTACGTGTATATAAGTTGTTGGTACACGTGGATGTCGGTGCTTTTGGGAAAACCATACTTGTATAGGAGAAGATTGTCAATTGCGTGAATGAGTTTTCTTTTTTTTTTTTTTTTTAATTAATTTTTGGATTATTTATCATTTTCAAAGGATGCGTTAACATTGTTTTTACAATAAATTTTGCACGTGCACATTTTTTTCACCTCACCCAGAGCAAAAAATACACGAGCTTGACCCATAAACAATATAGGTATACTTACAATGATAAAACGTCAACAACGATTGTATATATATAGAAACGATATCCGAAACATCAACTTTCCCGATCCGACCCACGATTATTTTTTGTATTCAGTACTTTCGACGGAAAAGTAAACCCCAAGAGAATGGCCCTTAAGAGTCGAAAAGAGTATACGCGTCGAAATCAAACTTGTCGGTAAAATCAAGAAAAGCCCACCATACTTACAAGCGCGACCTGTAATAAATCCATCGTGTACATATATAGTTACGTGCAGACCCACAGAGAGAGAGAGAGAGAGAGAAAAGACCAAGTGCCGGGGCGCGCGTGATCGACCAGCCCCGTAGCAGCAGCTGTCCAATAAGTAACTCAGCCGAGGCGATCGTATATATATATATAGGTGCGCGCGTGGGTGTCGCGGAGCGGCCAGCCAACCAACTCGGCCACCTGTCTCTCTCTCTCTCGCGAGAGCAGGCACACATATATACACAGGTATGCGCCGTGATAGCCATCGCGAGCAAGTGAGAGCGCGAAGGGGCGGGGGACTAACGACGACGACGACGACGCGGGGAAGGTGTACATAACTCAGGCTCCGACAAATTATAGAGTGTGCGGCCCGGCGGACAGCGCTCTCTTCCTCTTATATTCGTTTCCGTTCGTTTGGCTCTTTTTCCTTCCTTCTTTTCGCACGTGGTTTATCACCCCCCCCCGTCTAAGTGCTCGTTTTGCGAAGTGCGCGCGCGCGTCACCGTTTTTTCCCCTTTCGCGTGTTCAAGCTCGCGAGCTTTCGTGTCATTTTTACCGTGTGCTGTGTGGATATAGCTCGGTCGGTCGATGCCGTTCAATTGGTAGCCCAAGCGTTTTTTGACGGTTCATTGTGTATACGTAACTACATTTCAGTTGGGCCTGGGGAATTTTTTTTTTTTTTTACGTTTAATTTCATTTGATTTTATTCGTCCGAAAAATGTGTAATCAGAGAGAATGGGATCATTTATTTTTTTACATGAAAATTAGTGGTCTCCGGCACATTGTTGGAGTGAGAGCATCATTAATGTACCTCTGGTACGAGGCAAACTCTCATTCATACTTGCGCCGCAAATCAAAGAGTAACATTTTTCAACTGTACAAACATTTACAGGACAATATTAGACAGTTATTGGTGAAAAAAAATCGTTGTGCGTCGCAACAATATTTCTCAACAGATTCTTACATTTTCATGGTCACTAATCATTTTAATTCCAAATGAACTCATGCACAGAGTGGGATGACATATTTATATTATAGTCCAAAAAAAAAACGTTTGTACACCCTTAGAAGTGTGTAATAATTGTCACAAGTGAGTGCAGTTTTCTTGCACTGATTGTTCAAAGTAAACTTGTTGTATCTGTCTTTTCCGTGTAAGTTTGGTGTACCAATAACCAATGACTCATTGACTCATGAATATGCGGTGTGCCTTTTTTAAAAGAAAATTGTCACCGGACACAAAAAATTAAAAATTCACCGTGAACAAGAAAATTGAAACAAGATTACAATGACCGAGCCAAGCATCTTTACCGTTGCCCTATGTATGATGTACAGATGGTAAACGCGTCGCGAGAAGCAATGCAACGAAATACCGCGTGCAGAGAGGGACCACGTTGTCGTAAGACCACCAGCGATTTATCGAGGCTCCTATACTGCACTTGGCCGATCGCGCGATTACGATGCGCATCGCGATAACCACCTCGTGGGACGTCTCGTTTTTCCCAAAAATCGGGATCGATCGACAGATGGCCCACCGTAACTCGCGCGACCTCCTCCTCCTTTTTTTTTTTTTTTTTTTTTATTCCTCAAACTTTTACGGGGCCTCACACGCGTATCTTTCCCATACATGGGAATGGTGTATTGGTACACGGCGAAGAGGAGCGCCGGTCTACACGAGCGGACGGCTCGATTTCTAGGAAGCTAAATCGCCGCGTCCCACTGAATTAATGTCTCCCGCCGGGCGTCCACTTACATCTATATATACCCTCATACGCGAGAATATATATATATATATATCGTAATAGAGACACGCTCGGCTGGTCTCTCTCGCGATGAAAATCGCTCATTAATTAGGACACCTCTGGCGAGTGTACGAGCCTTCGGGGAAAGGTAGCGTGATTCTTTGTACATAAATGTATATATATATATTCTTGGGTACCCAGCGCGATGTGAGTACGTAAGATAAGGGTAGCTTCCCTTGGCTCGTGCCAGCAGTTGTTTTTCGGGCACTTGCTTCATCAAATTTTGGGTGGCTGATTTTATATACGTATATACCAACAGTTGACGCATATATAGGTATAACACACGTCCGAATGATGGGAAGTCTGAACGCACTGTTTTTTTTTTAATTTGTATATAATCATAAAAAAAAGGACGATTAAAGTAAACCCAACAATGGATGTTTCATTCATCGTGAACACACCCCAGCGAAAGTATAACATGCCGATAGATGAGTCTCTGATCGTCAGCCCATGGGACAGCTTCGCCGAAAGAGCATCGATATACGAGGTGCTTGTATATTATTGTACAGGTACCTCTTGTGCAAACACACAGGAGCACCCTCATACCCTCCAAAAATATACGCGTGTGGTCCTGATGATGCTTGGAGCCCCGAAATTCGCGCGAGCACGTATATACAACCCCACCGATGTACATATATATACTTATACGGTAACTCGATACGCATCAGACGTGGTCAGCAGCATCTTCGGCATCAGTATGCAGGGGGGTACTCCCTCGCTCTCGTTGCTCTTGGCTCCCCGAGGGGAAGATATTTTTATGTGTGTGTGTGTGTTTGTTGTCGTCCTTGTCCTCACCCCATCACTCCCCGCGTAATACAGAAAGAGCGTGGAGTGTCGACGGCGGTCGTGTGCTCTAGTGGAGCGCGGTGCTGTTAATTAGATTTTGCGATAATTCTATAATTTAGTAGGTATAGGGATGTGCTTATACAGTACGAGTATGTGTATTTTTGCAGACTTTTAGCGTGTGTTTGGACTTGAAATTTTTTTTTCCCCCCATATCCCTTTTACCATACTTATGGAGTACATTTTTGGAAAACAAAGTTCATTGTCTAGTATTTGCTTCCTTACAGCCCAAACAATGGGTCACATTTGTATGGCTCAGCTACCCAATTGTTTGAATCATGAAAAAATTTCTTTACCCTCAGTATTTTCTTTCAATTGAAAAAAAAAGTACTTGGTCGATTGTAAAAAATATTTCATAAAACTAAAGTAAAGAAAAATTGTTTCATTCAATGAAATGTTTCTGAAAATCCAAGAAAATTTGATTATTTACATGAAAATACTTAAAGGTAACGGAATAAGATTAAAGACACTTTTTTCGATTCCAAGAATGTAATAGAGAGAAATTGTACGCACATACTATCTCGTGAAAAAGAAAAGAGTATAAAATAAACTGGATTCCTCCTTCGTACAAGCACATGTCGAGTAACTTTATTGTTTTCTCAATGATAATTCAACGCACTCGCCGATAGAGAGGGAGAAAAAAAAAAAAAAAAAAAAAAAAAAAAAAAAAAAAGTAGAAGAGAACCTCGGGAGAGAAAACTCGCGCTCGGCCGAGTGTATAATGTATGTAATCATTAGTCAGCCGTAACACGGTGCGGATCTCACTCATAAAACTGACAACGTAACAAAGTTCCTAAACCATTGGACGCTCCTCTCATCCACCCCACCCAGTCCTTCTCCACCGACTTGTTTCCTTTTTACGTGTATATACATATTCTGGCGTAAGAAAATTACGACAAAAGCCCAAGGAGGCGAGAGGTGTGCACGCGCATTAGCTCGTTCGCGCGCACGCACGCGGCTCGTAGATAAGCAATTACGATGGAATCCGCAGATAAGAAGTTATAGGGAGACGAAAAAAAAAAAAAAAAAGAGGCGCTGCCAGAGGGGGCAGAGAGAGAGAGAGAGAGTCTCGAATCCAAATTCCAAGATTTCGGCGAGGAGATAAGGGGAGGAGGCTATTGCGCGCGTGTGTCCGTGCGTGTATCTATATATATACACACACACCACGAAGACTACGTCGCGGAGACTATCGACACGCACGCACTCTTTTTCGCAGACCGCGTGGTGGCTGTACTCACTTTTTTTTTTTTCTCTTCTTTTACTCGTCGATTTCGCGTATACCTTATATAAGACACAACGCTTGTTTTCTTTCGGGGGGCCTCGTCGCCCCGTGCACGTGCTGATGGCCGCGTTCTTTATGCTCTTTCGTGTCACGCAGGCCCGATATTTGCTCGTGTGCACATATATGTACATGTACCCATAAAGGAATTTGCACGAAGCGAAGAAGAAAAATAAAAAAAAAAGAGGAGACAATCACAAAAATTCCCGATTAGCGAATCTTGGCAGATTTACATATACATACAGACGCGCAGTGTCGGAGAGAGGGAAATTACAAGTGTAGGTACACGAGGGACTCGGCGGGGCCTGCGTTTATCACGAAGGGGGGCTCCTTCTTCCCCCCGGATTATTTATCCATTCGCGTGTGGGGAGGCTTGGAATTTCGGAAATGCCGATTTTTCGCCTTATTAGGGCCGATCTTTTATCCCATATTCACCTGTACTCGTATATATCGGCTCTGCAAGGGGTAGTTTTATTTATACACGCATGAAATATACTCGTGTGTGGTAAAAACAAGGAAGAGAACTCGTATCTGATTTGATCGCGAGCGAATTAATGTGTTGACTGCACTGATCGGTATATACCTATAGGTATATCTGTACGTGTTCCACAGTAGCTTGTAGACTTATTTTAATTGGGGGAAGGATAAGATTCTCTCCTCACTTCGAAACGTACAGGTATACTCATCAATTTGTGTACCTATCATAATAAACTTATGCACGTTCTCCCAAACATCGGAGGTTCGAGTACATAGCGGGCTTACAGTGACACACCAAAAATACGTTTTTTTTTCTCCATCTCTCTCATACTCGTTTAATTTACATATTTATACGTATTTCAATGATGTTATTTACCATAGCATTCAAAGGTCTCTGCAGTTTTATCAGAGAAAAAAAAAACTTTGGTTTTGTATTCAGTATTAATTGCTTTTTTCGTGACTCGAAAGATAACAAATTAATTTGCACGCGGATGATAAACTGAATCAATTAATCAAAATTCATTAAGAATACAACATGTGATGCCTTTAAAATCAATTGTCAAACGCACTATTCTCTTTTTTCAACCAGTCTTCTTTTAGACTAGTTTCAATTTGCGAGGTTGTCCTTATACCAGGGGACACTTACCTTAACTTGTCTCCTCTTCTAAAATCTCGCACATATAGGAAGCATGGGAGGAAGAAAGAAAAAGTCCTGGGCGTGAGAGTGGAAAAAAAAGAGCAATGAGATCTCCGCAGGTCCAAGTGGAATAAAACAAACGAAAACATGCTGTGACGCTCACATGTATACATGTGTACACCCATCCCCCGTATCATACAACCGAAAACACCCGACAAAAGCTTTACCTACATAAATATATATATAGGCGCGTATCCCCCGTTGGTACACGACAGTAGGTGAACAGACCCCGCATATAACGAGGCGCGACATTCAACAGTTGCCTATATATGTATGTGATGTACTGTGTTCGAGTGCTAGCCAGCCCCTCGTTATCGCGCGTACAACCACAGAATAGAGAGACACCGAATAGACGTCCCGTGGGGCTCCTCCTGAAGGATACGGAAGTCAAGCACAGGGCAAACGTGTATACATATATATAAAAGGCGAAGCAAGTCAGCTAGAGTATTCTTCAAAACGAAAATGATATATATCTCTTCCTCTTTCTTGTTGTCCCCACTCTTACTGTTTTTTTTTTTTTTTTTTTTTTGCTCTCTTTCTGTCCTGCAAATTGGGCGTTCCCCGAGAATTGTATTATAGAAACCACGGGATGCTTTTTCTCCTCGCACTGCCATTGTACTGTTGGTAGATGTATTGTGCGTGAGTCTGTGTGCTACCATGTACCGAGCACTAAAAAAATGTATATACGTATATACGAAGCTACTCAATTATTTTTATTACTTTGGTGTTACATTGCGGATCTTGAATTTTTTCACTCCATCCTTTTCTGCGTCGGTCACTATACCTACTGAGCCTTTGTACACTGGTAGGTGTACGAATACATGCATTCATTTTCTTTACTCCATTAACCTGAATATTTCTTTCAACTCTTCGGAAAGTACTAAGTTGGTGGATCACTATGATATTATTGATTGATTATGGCGCAATATTATGTAATATGGGCATTGTTTTAAGCACTAAGCACGACAGGGATAATAAAGTTGAGTCGAGGCCAAAGGAGTGCTTCAACGAAATTAATTAATTAAGATAAGGGGATGGCGTTGATGAAACGAGTCACGGCTACCTATTTGTGTGCATGCCGAGGAGCCCTATTGTAAAAGCTCGCGTAATTCCTTCTGAAGGGGGAGTGTATGGTAACGCAATACCGGGTCTTATATATACGGTGCCCGGCAACCTCATTACCCCATCCTCCTTCCTACTTTGGGTTATGCACCTTTTGTCCAACGGTCCGTCTTCGTTCTTGGATTCAACTTATGCGTAAGAATATCAATACTGCATCTTAAGAGTAGTTTTTTCTACTGATAATACAATTTTTCGTCTTTCAGCTCTTTGTTAACGTATCCTCGGCTCTTAATAAAAAAAAAGACTATTCAGATTTAAAAAATAAAATAAAATGTTTATTAAAATCTTCGAATGGTTTTTGCACTCTCTGAAAATTAGCTTGTTCATAAACTTTTTCCAGCCCATTGAGTTAAGATATACTATTTTTAAACACAGCAAAATATTATTTTTACAAATTCCAAAAAATTTACTGACATTACTAAATGAGAAAAAGGCAAGGTCACATAAAACTACAAAAATTCTGGACCTTGAAAGTAATATTCAAACGAGAATTATCAGAAATTTGGCATATAAAAATTGTTCGTTATAACATTAATAACAATAGTTTTTACTTATATTATTATACATCCTTGAAGAAGGGTGTCAGTACGATGCCAAAATACTGGTGTTAATTTGTTGAAATAAATTTATGCTCTTAATACCATACGTGTATTTTTAATTATTTATTAATAAAAAAACAAGTACTTATATGAATATATATTTAAAAATAATTTTTGCCATAAGAAAAATAAAATTCATCATTTTTTATGTCCTTCAACAAGTTTTCCAATTCATCATCTTGTGTCCGAGGGACGAACTGCTGGTGTAGCTGCTGGGATTGTTGCACTTGTTGCTTTATCTCAAGCATATTTGATTCGACACTGCAGTTGTTTACGGCAATTTCTTCAATTCTTTAAAAAAAAAAAAATAGTTACAAATAGTTCACATGTTGTGAATTTTCATGTTTCCTTTGTAGAAATTTAAAAAATTAAATAACACGCTTTACGCCTATGGTACGAAATTTATTATTTTTCTTACCTGGCGTAATTACTCGCAAACGAACAACAGTACATTTCGTTGGCAAAACTTGAAGGTACGAAGGCTTCAGAGCTTATCACATGCGGTGTCTCTTTAGGAATTATAATCTGTTGCGTAGCCGCGTAAAATGGTATTTTGACTTGCTGATGGTACGTAGGTAACAGTTGTTGCGGTCCGTACGATAAAGGCTGGAGATGCTGCATTTGTTGGCCGGTGTTGATTTGTACCGGTTCCAGTATTTTTTGGAATCGCTTCGTTTTGCCATTTTTTACTTTTTTTTTTTAGATCAGGGCAGTTTGAGTTTTCTTTGTTTGACTTAATTCGACGATTTTGGAACCATTTTTGTACTTGACGTTCCGTGAGGTTGAGCTTTAGCGCCAAATTCAATCTTTTGTTCCGATCCAAATACTTAGAGCTGCTGTATACTGCTTCAAGCTCTAAAAGCTGCGTAGATTTAAACACCGTCCTCGCTCTTTTTGTTTTTGTTTGTCCTGAAAATGTTGAAATGTATACGTTAAACGCGTTGAAATAATTTTAAGTAAAATTCGATCTTATTATAAGATAAATGATTTTCACGTGAAAAAGTGAATGGTATGAACTAGGCATGTTTGATGCCGATATTTTCAACGATACTTTTTGTCTCATCATAAAATTTTCGGGTTTCGGTCTTGTCTCGGAATCTCAAATATAGTGATAAATACAGTATTTTGTTTAAATATTTAATTAAAATGACGTATTTCTATAGGAATGGGACACCCAAGTATAAGTAGCATTTATTAAGCCAGGTGGAGCGACCATGTATGGCTTCAAAGTTACATTACAATATGATGTATAATGAAAATGTTTTTTACAAAAAAAAATATTCTTGAGTATTCAAACAGAGATAATAAAGACTAACTTGTAAGATTAGTAAATAAAACGTAATCGATACTGTCACGATTACAAAATATTAAATGTAAAGTTTTAAGTAAATAAAGTCTAGAACTGTTTTTATATCATTATGTTATAAATAATATAAATTAAAATATCATACCAATGTAATAATACAAAATAAATTAAGTGTTTGAATAAGTTTAATAAAAGTTAAAATAAATTATTTTAAAACATTTCAACTCTGTCAAATACTGCCCATCTCTGAACGTGTCAGAAGTAAGAAATTTGTATCTTCAAGTTTAAAATTTCTATTATCGTAGTCAGAGTCAAGTAAAATTTTCTACCTCCTCTATCAAAAAAAAAAACCTCGAATAAGTTTTTTTTTTTATGTAGAACCCATACAAAAATTTTTAGCCAAATACAAAATGTGTCGGTCAGATTTTGCCTCAATCTGTCCGGTTTGTAAAAGAATTACCCATATTAACTATGATACTTTCACTCCTATTTTGCAATTGAGCTAAGTTTTACGGTTTTAAATTATATGTTCCATCATTATAAATTCTCCTATTTTTTTTAAACATCTTATTTATTAGAAAAATACCAAAAAATTCAATATTATCGTTGTCAGAGTCAAGTCAAATTTTTAGCATTATTATTAGTATTATTATTATTATTATTGTTATTATTATAAACTTGGATAGTTTCACCATTGTATCAGAAACAAAATCTAATAGCTTCTTAATATTGCCGCCTCTATTTTGCACATATAACAAGTTTATTATGTAATTGATACTATTTCATTATTTGATTTTGATCATGTAAATGTAATGCTTACTTTTCTTTTTCTGACATTGTGACACTTGCTCCTGAAAAACATCTAGCTGTCTTGGATAATGGATTTCCATTTTGTGACGATCAAAAACTTTACACTCTAATTTCAGTATATTTGAATCCGACAAAGATTCGGAACTACAACATAGTCTTCGACAATTCAAAGAACTTTTATACACTGTTCGCGAATATGATTGTAGATTCTTGCAAAAACTTCAAAGTTGCTAGTTAGAATCAAATACAAACACTGAACAGACACTTAATATTTAAACTGTTGAAACGCACCGTCCTACAGTCTGATACGTAGTGAAGCGTATACACTACATTACCCGTTCTAGTGACCCGTTCTATACCCATCAACTATTATTCATCAGTAATCAGTTAACACTTGACAAGCAACTGTCCGAAGCAAAATTCCGACAAACATTTATGACTCATTAGTGCTGGCGAGTAACTGACGATTAGTGCATACATCATGCACTATGATCTCTTCATACTTGAGCATAGCAACTTTCCCTGATATCGTTTATCAGAAGAAGAATATTAACGTTGATGGTGTTTACAAATCCTGGAATTTGAAATTTTCTTATGTATTCCGAAAATTATTTTTCCAGCTAATATGGTCCAAACAATATGAAATCATAAGGTTTATCGTATGTGTTGGATTCAATACATACGATATAATATCTGTGGCATAAGAATTTTAATCTTTTTCATTATTGATAAACAAAATTATATATAATATGAAATTTATTCCACGAGACATAAGCATGTACATCTTTTACGTCTTCATCATGTTTTATTTTTCAATTTAGTAAAGAATAATTATCGCTCTTATTATATAGCTTTCACTTTTTCCACCATAGTATTTGTTACTTTGTATGATCCAAATGAAATAATAAAATAAATTGAAAAACTATGCTCGACTGCTAAGACTCACCTTTGCGTTGATTATTAACACGTTTAATTTATTAATTTAATAATAAAAATAATTTTTTTATACAATGAAAAATTTAAAAAGATGTACTGAATAACAGCGAATGGAATTGTTATGCAGTAGTCTTTAATAGTTATGTTACAAGAAATGGATTTTTTGTCCGTGGTGGAAGTACGGAGAATCTTGGTCTTCCTCCACTATATAATGTAAGTTTTATATGATGGTCTTTGTTTTTTTTAATATCCACAGATTTGTATAGGTATAGTTAGTTGGTTGGTTGGATTAAGATTTTTAAGGCCTTCGACAAGATTTTTGGCGGTTGCAAGGATCCGACGGAGGTCTGCCGCATTCTTACCACTGACACACTTCATCAAGAAGCCTTTTAATAGTGCATCAACTTGCACGCGTGGCACCTCAAATGCATCTTTCAGCGCGTCCTAAGTCCGTTGAAAATTGTCACCCTCGAGAGAGATGCCGCGGACGAGCTCAGCTGCGTCTCCGGCCAGACTCGATTTTAAATAAAACAACTTTTCAACGTTGTTTAATAACGAGCTCGAAGAAACGCCAGAAATAAACAAGTCACGAAACTCTGGCCACAACTTGTAGTCACCCGTGAAGGTCGGCAACTTGATCTCGGGCAGTTTGCGCGAAGATGATGTAGGTGCTGACGGAGCTTGAGAAGACGATGCGGCAGTCGGAAGTATCGGCGCAGGATAGGTCTCGAGAAGCGACAGCATAGTGGCAAGGGCAGTCAGATAAAATTCCTCGGTTTTTGCGTACACATCGTTTTTGATATAATCCTGCTCGCTTAGATTTTCTTGTAGGCTAAGAAGAGTAAGATGATTGTTTTTGAATTCCTTCCAATTCGTATCCAGGCTATTCATACGAACTGTGATAACGGCGTTAGAATAATTTGCTGAGCCCAACTTAGTAAGGTTTGCCAAAGCATTTTTTATAGCGTTTTGAAGGTTTTCCTGGCGTGCGAGTAATGCATCAGCCGAACTTGCCATGCCGCCCGCCGTGCTAGAACGTTACACAAAATCAAAAGTTCACGGCACTGACTGGCACACAAACACGATGGTCACTGCACTTAGCGTATATTGTGTTGGTTTTTAACAGTCAAATGTCACTCTCGCAATCCCGAACCACGCTCTGCTACCAAAATGTTACGTTCAAGCAAGAAATGCTTGACGAACGCGGGGATCTTAATATCGATTGTTCGGGAATTACTGGGGATCAATAAACTGTTGAGTGATAGTAGTTTAAATAGCGTTTATTTAATAGCGTATGTATTTATAACAGCGGTTAGCGGAGCTCAGAGCGCAATTGATGTTGGCTCTTTGCTTGTTGAAACGTATCTGATTTATTACAATAATAGTGGAGAGAATAACTAAAGTTAACTATACAAATATACACTGTAGTCGTTATATGAGTTAGAGTAGAAAAAGAGAGATAAAATAAGAAAATATAAGTTCTGAAATTAAAGTATGTATAAATGTAAAGTGAAAATTATAAAATTAATAAGTGTTACTTTTAGATGATAAAGCAAAGATAAAGCTATTACAATTCCAGGAAATATAATTATTGCATTTAATGTATTGTGCTAAAGTAAATTAGAAAATGAAGAGAGAATTAAAAGTTTACGATTGGCGTGAACACTTGTTGTCCCCAGTCTGTTTTTTTTTTTTTTTTTTTTTTTTTTTTTTTTTTTTTTTTTTTTGCTCTCTTTCTGTCCTGCAAATTGGGCGTTCCCCGAGAATTGTATTATAGAAACCACGGGATGCTTTTTCTCCTCGCACTGCCATTGTACTGTTGGTAGATGTATTGTGCGTGAGTCTGTGTGCTACCATGTACCGAGCACTAAAAAAATGTATATACGTATATACGAAGCTACTCAATTATTTTTATTACTTTGGTGTTACATTGCGGATCTTGAATTTTTTCACTCCATCCTTTTCTGCGTCGGTCACTATACCTACTGAGCCTTTGTACACTGGTAGGTGTACGAATACATGCATTCGTTTTCCTTACTCCATTAACCCGAATATTTTTTCAACTCTTCGGAAAGTACTAAGTTGGTGGATTACTATGATATTATTGATTGATTATGGAGCAATATTATGTAATATGGGCATTGTTTTAAGCACTGAGCACGACAGGGATAATAAAGTTGAGTCGAGGCCAAAGGAGTGCTTCAACGAAATTAATTAATTAAGATAAGGGGATGGCGTTGATAAAACGAGTCACGATTACCTATTTGTGTGCATGCCGAGGAGCCCTATTGTAAAAGCTCGCGTAATTCCTTCTGAAGGGGGAGTGTATGGTAACGCAATACCGGGTCTTATATATACGGTGCCCGGCAACCTCATTACCCCATCCTTCTTCCTACTTTGGGTTATGCACCGTTTGTCCAACGGTCCGTCTTCGTTCTTGGATTCAACTTATGCGTAAGAATATCAATACTGCATCTTAAGAGTAGTTTTTTCTACTGATAATACAATTTTTTGTCTTTCAGCTCTTTGTTAACGTATCCTCGGCTCTTAATAAAAAATAAGACTATTCAGATTTAAAAAATAAAATAAAATGTTTATTAAAATCTTCGAATGGTTTTTGCACTCTCTGAAAATTAGCTTGTTCATAAACTTTTTCTAGCCCATTGAGTTAAGATATACTATTTTTAAACACAGCAAAATATTATTTTTACAAATTCCAAAAAATTTACTGACATTACTAAATGAGAAAAAGGCAAGGTCACATAAAACTACAAAAATTCTGGACCTGGAAAGTAATATTCAAACGAGAATTATCAGCAATTTGGCATATAAAAATTGTTCGTTATAACATTAATAACAATAGTTTTTACTTATATTATTATACATCCTTGAAGAAGGGTGTCAGTACGATGACAAAATACTGGTGTTAATTTGTTGAAATAAATTTATACTCTCAATACCATACGTGTATTTTAAATTATTTATTAATAAAAAAACAAGTACTTATATGAATATATATTTAAAAATAATTTTTGCCATAAGAAAAATAAAATTCATCATTTTTTATGTCCTTCAACAAGTTTTCCAATTCATCATCTTGTGTCCGAGGGACGAACTGCTGGTGTAGCTGCTGGGGTTGTTGCACTTGTTGCTTTATCTCAAGCATATTTGATTCGACACTGCAGTTGTTTACGGCAATTTCTTCAATTCTGAAAAAAAAAAAAAAAAAATAGTCACAAATAGTTCACATGTTGTAAATTTTCGTGTTTCCTTTGTAAAAATTTAAAAAATTAAATAACACGCTTTACGCATATGGTACGAAATTTATCATTTTTCTTACCTGGCGTAATTACTCGCAAACGAACAACAGTACATTTTGTTGGCGAAACTTGAAGGTACGAAGGCTTCAGAGCTTATCACATGCGGTGTCTCTTTAGGAATTATAATCTGTTGCGTAGCCGCGTAAAATGGTATTTTGACTTGCTGATGGTACGTAGGTAACAGTTGTTGCGGTCCGTACGATAAATGCTGGAGATGCTGCAATTGTTGGCCGGTGTTGATTTGTACCGGTTCCAGTATTTTTTGGGATCGCTTCGTTTTGCCATTTTTTACTTTTTTTTTTAGATCAGGGCAGTTTGAGTTTTCTTTGTTTGACTTAATTCGACGATTTTGGAACCATTTTTGTACTTGACGTTCCGTGAGGTTGAGCTTTAGCGCCAAATTTAATCTTTCGTTCCGATCCAAATACTTAGAGCTGCTGTATACTGCTTCAAGCTCTAAAAGCTGCGTAGATTTAAACACCGTCCTCGCTCTTTTTGTTTTTGTTTGTCCTGAAAATGTTGAAATGTATACGTTAAACGCGTTGAAATAATTTTAAGTAAAATTCGATCTTATTGTTAGATAAATGATTTTCACGTGAAAAAGTAAATGGTATGAACTAGGCATGTTTGATGCCGATATTTTCAACGATACTTTTTGTCTCATCATAAAATTTTCGGGTTTCGGTCTTGTCTCGGAATCTCAAATATAGTGATAAATACAGTATTTTGTTTAAATATTTAATTAAAATGACGTATTTGTATAGGAATGGGACACCCAAGTATAAGTAGCATTTATTAAGCCAGGTGGAGCGACCATGTATATGGCTTCAAAGTTACATTACAATATGATGTATAATGAAAATGTTTTTTACAAAAAAAATATTTTTGAGTATTCAAACAGAGATAATAAAGACTAACTTGTAAGATTAGTAAATAAAACGTAATCAATACTGTCACGATTACAAAATATTAAATGTAAAGTTTTAAGTGTATAAAGTCTAGAACTGTTTTTATATCATTATGTTATAAATAATATAAATTAAAATATCATACCAATGTAATAATACAAAATAAATTAAGTGTTTGAATACGTTTAATAAAAGTTAAAATAAATTATTTTAAAATATTTCAACTCTGTCAAATACTGCCCATCTCTGAACGTGTCAGAAGTAAAAAAATTTTATCTTTAAGTTTAAAATTTCTATTATCGTAGTCAGAGTCAAATAAAATTTTCTACCTCCTCTATCAAAAAAAAAAAACCTTGAATAAGTTTTTTTTTATGTAGAACCCATACAAAAATTTTCAGCCAAATACAAAATGTGTCGGTCAGATTTTGCCTCAATCTGTCCGGTTTGTAAAAGAATTACCCATATTAACTATGATACTTTCACTCCTATTTTGCAATTGAGCTAAGTTTTACGGTTTTAAATTATATGTTCCATCATTATAAATTCTCCTATTTTTTTCAAACATCTTATTTATTAGAAAAATACCAAAAAATTCAATATTATCGTTGTCAGAGTCAAGTCAAATTTTTAGCATTATTATTAGTATTATTATTATTATTATTGTTATTATTATAAACTTGGATAGTTTCACCATTGTATCAGAAACAAAATCTAATAGCTTCTTAATATTGCCGCCTCTATTTTGCACATATAACAAGTTTATTATGTAATTGATACTATTTCATTATTTGATTTTGATCATGTAAATGTAATGCTTACTTTTCTTTTTCTGACATTGTGACACTTGCTCCTGAAAAACATCTAGCTGTCTTGGATAATGGATTTCCATTTTGTGACGATCAAAAACTTTACACTCTAATTTCAGTATATTTGAATCCGACAAAGATTCGGAACTACAACATAGTCTTCGACAATTTAAAGAACTTTTATACACTGTTCGCGAATATGATTGTAGATTCTTGCAAAAACTTCAAAGTTGCTAGTTAGAATCAAATACAAACACTGAACAGACACTTAATATTTAAACTGTTAAAACGCACCGTCCTACAGTCTGATACGTAGTGAAGCGTGTGCACTACATTGCCCAAGTGACCCGTTCTATACTTATCAACTATTATTCATCAGTAATCAGTTAACACTTGACAAGCAATTGTCCGAAGCAAAATTCCGACAAACATTTATGACTCATTAGTGCTGGCGAGTAACTGACGATTAGTGCATACATCATGCACTATGATCTCTTCATACTTGAGCATAGCAACTTTCCCTGATATCGTTTATCAGAAGAAGAATATTAACGTTGATGGTGTTTACAAATCCTGGAATTTGAAATTTTCTAATGTATTCCGAAAATTATTTTTCCAGCTAATATGGTCCAAACAATATGAGAGTGCTCTCTGAGCCACCTCAGAGTTCGGTCGTGTTTGTTTATGTCCCGTCTAACGAGTAAAACTCCTAAAGATAGAGACTGCAGGTGTCAATGATTTTGTGCTCGCTGCGTGTGCCTGGGTTGGCTTGATCCAGGCGCTCACCTTCCTCGTGGTGTGCTATCCTCTAGAGGCTCTGTGCCTGTTTTTTTTTCTCCGAGTGACGACTCTGCTCTCAAAGTCGCCATCTTAACCTCAAAATGTCGTCTCATGTAGACGCCGCCGACAACAACGCCTTGCCTAGCCAGCTTCAGATTGCAAGTGCTTCTTCAGGCAGCACTAATCATTTCAACAGCACACAACCAAATAATGCCTACACAGGCATAGCACAAAATGCAAACCGACTCAATAACAGCCATACACTGCATCGCGACCGAAAAACGTATGCTCAGATGGCTTCTAATGATATTAACTACACCGAAGATATGGCAGTTATAGTTGATGCGATTGAAGGTGTCCCGTGCATGGATTTTGTTTGTGAAATTGCAAACCATTTAGATCCACTCAAAATGAAGTTCGCTTCTCGCATTTCCAACCAACGAATTTGTGTGTATCTTGATAGCATTGAGTCAGTTAAATATCTGTGCGACAAAGTAAAGTCAATAAAAGTAAATAATCAAGAAGTCAACATTCGGCCTTTAAGATCAAGAAACAAAAGAGTCATTATTTCCAATGCAAGTCCTGTCATCTCTAACGCTACCCTCATTGAAGAACTGAAAAAAATGGGCATTGATCCAGTCTCTCACATTAATTACCTGAGAATTAATAGCAATCTACCCAAATTTTCACACTTAGGAAGCTTCAGACGACAAATCTATATAAGAGAAGAGGACGAAGCCAAACTTGTTCCCTCTGTTCCAGTCAGCAATGGTAACATTGTTTATCACGTATATTTCTCGACAAACAAACCCACTTGCTTCTTGTGTAAAGAGGAAGGTCATTTGGCAAAGGACTGCCAACAGCAACAGACGAATATTTCACAGGAAAATTTTCCTCCCTTACAAGACTTGGGAAATGGCTTCCCTCCAACATGCAGCGATCTCAACAGTACTCAAAATAATTATGCTAACACTGTTAACATACCCAACCTCAACGACCTTGAAATTATGCCACCTCCGAGCGCTCCAATTGATGGAAAAAAAAGGCATGCTGAATCCGAATCTAGTTCACAAACAGCTATCACAAACCCTTCCAATGCCCGGCTCCTTAAAAATAAGCCAAAAAGGAAAAAAACCGAGCCTCATCAAACAACACTTCCAAATGCAAACATATCCCACGATGAAATCAATATCCAACTTGAATCTGTATCGAAACATCTCCAAGACAATCACATCCAATTAGCAGTCAACTGGGAAAAACTTACAACGTTTCTTTTCTTGTCTTATGGCAAATCCAATGTTTCCGATATTCTCACTTCACTAAATTGTAGTGTAGAGAATATGGATGAATCTCTCCAAGTGATAAGAAATCTAGTCAACGACAACAATTTAAAACACCGAATCTCCAGAATAAGAAAAAAATTCGGGCTAAGCCGTCTGTATCCCGATTCGGAATCTACTTTTGACGAATCAAGCTCGTGTGAGGAGCTTGGCTAATTTTTAATCTATTTATATATACATATTTATAAAAAAAAAAAAAAAAAAAAAAAAAAAAATGAATAACTCTTACAACATCGTTCAACGTGATTTGAAAATTTTTTATTGGAACTGTGGTAGCCTCAGAAATAAAATTGAAGAAATTCAGTGTGTGTATAAAAAATATGACATTCTCATATTCGTTGAATCTTGGCTGACTAAAAGTGACAATATTAACTTTCCTGGCTATCTAACCTACAGAAAAGACAGGACTCGTTGTAAAGGTGGCGGAATCATCCTCATCATTCGTAACAATCTGTGCTATAAAGAAATCGTGAATATCGCCTCTCCTGTGGATTCAACAGAAATTTGTGGTATAACTATAAATAACACAAATCCAGTCTTTGATATACTTGTATGCTACAGAGCTCCGGGAATCACTTTAACCCAAAATGAATGGGATATAATTTTTTCTAATATCAACCAAAATTCAAATACCTTAATTATAGGCGACTTCAATGCTCATAACAAAGACTGGAATTGCGTTCGTACCGATGTAAACGGAGCCTTTTTATCAAAATCTATCCAATTCTATAATTTGCAAATCCATAACACGTCGACCTATTCCTACGTGAATTCCTACAACAATAACAAATCTAACATCGATCTCATACTCACTTCTCTCAATTTCTCAGATAAAGTAAACTTTTCAGTAAATGACGAGACGTGTGGTACAGGTCATTTTCCTTTTTATATTGATATAAGCGTCGAAAAATGTGAATACAAGAAAAAAACTTTTAAATTAAAATCTAAAAAAACTAACTGGAATATATTCATTGAAAAGGTAGAAGATACTTATTTGAAGTTTTTAACAACTTACTACGATAAACTTTCCCCTAATGCCAAGTATGATTTTTTCTTTCAAAATATCGTTGACGCGCTTGTATCTTCTACCCCTCAATGCAATGCAAATTATAAATTCACCAAAAACAAAAAAAGCGGTCACAACCCGGTTAAGTGGTGGGACGAAGAGTGCAACAAAGTTCTTAGACTAAGAAAAGCGGCCTTTAAAAAATGGCAATACTCTGGTAAATTATTCGATCTTATTGACTATAAAAAAACTTGTGCTATCGCCAAAAAAACTCTCAAGCAAAAGAAAAAAGACTCTTTCAAACGATTTGCGGAATCTATTAATTTTAAGACAAATCCTACCTATGTATGGAATCAGTGTAAAATTTTTAAAAACAGTTGGGTCAAAATTAAACCTAAACACGTTGAATCTAACTTGAATCATCAGGATCTCGTCAACGAAGCTCTTAACAAGCTTGCTCCTCTGGTCAATGACTCCTTTACTCCCTCACCTACGCCCACCTGCCCTATCAATCAGTTTCTTTCAGCCCCTTTTACTTTTCTTGAGTTTAATGTCGCTCTTGAAACTAAAAATTCCGATTCTGCCCCAGGTCTAGATGGTATTGATTTTGAAACTATTAAAAACCTACCAACAAAATTTAAACTAATTCTCTTAGATATATTTAACGAAATGTTTAGCAAAAATCAGTACCCTCTATCCTGGAAAAATTCATACGTCCACTTCATACCCAAAGCTGATGGAGCTAGCCTCCGACCAATAGCATTAACATCTTGTTCGTGTAAATTATTTGAAACTATTTTGAAATCTAGGCTTCAGTGGTGGGCAGAATACAATAATCTGATTCCTCCTTCACAAAATGGCTTCCGCAAGGGGAAATCGTGTTTAGACAATGTAACGCAACTCGTATTAAAAGTTGAAGAGGCCTTTGCGGAAAAAAAACAAGTTCTAGCTGTATTTCTAGATGTCACTGGAGCCTTTGACAACATTAACATTGACACTCTTTGCAGTAAACTATCTGAATTGGGCTGTCCATCCAACCTCGTCTTTTTTGTTAATTTTATCACTAATGGAAGATATATTTACTCTGAAGTCAATATGGATTCCCCCAGAACCTTGCACAAGGGACTCCCACAGGGAGGGGTCCTTAGTCCACTTCTGTACACTCTAGCTACAAAAGACATCACTGAAAACCTTCCTAAAAATGTCAAAATATCCCAATTCGCGGATGACTTGGCCATCTATATTAAATTCTCGTCTGTTAAATGGGCCTCTAAAATCATAGGTAATTCAGCGGAAAGAATAAAAAATAATTTACTTAAAATTGGGTTGCACCTCTCTCTACCCAAGACTGGGTTCCTTCACTTCAACAGAAAAACGATAACTCCTGGAAACACGCATATCAGAATAGGAAATATTTCAATCCCCTCCAGCTCTTCAGTTCGATTTTTGGGTATCACTCTAGATTACAGACTTACCTTTCTTTCACATATTGAAAACGTTCAAAAAAAGTGCTTTAAAGCTATGAACATTCTAAAATATCTCTGTGGAACTTGGTGGGGCTCAGACCCACAGACACTCCTTACTCTGTACAAAAGTTTTATTAGACCTATTATCGACTACGGCAGTATTATTTATCTTAATACATCCCCCACTCTAATTAATAAAATAGAAAAAATTCAGTATCAAGCTATTCGTATAGCTCTTGGCTATCGCATAACCACCCCGACTAATATTTTACTAGCTGAATCTTCTTTAACAAGTATTATGGATCGCTCTATCCAGTTAGGCTGTCGTTTTATAACAAAATCTTATTCGTGTCAATCCTCGCTTACCCTTGCCTCATTAAAATGTCACAAAAATGTTTTGCAGAAAAACAACTCTTTTTCAAATAAAGTTCTACAAATCTGTACCAAAAAAGTTGACAGGATTTCAAACAACATTCTTAGTTTTAACAATCCTTGCTTGTATGAACATGATTACCAAACACTCCTTACATCAATTGATTTTAACTCAAGCTTTGGAAAAATACTTGAAAATTCTGACTCCCCCAACGATCTGTTCATCGAATTCTCTTCAAAAAACCAAACCCTCAATATTTTTTCTGACGGTAGTAAGTCTAAAACGAACGTTGGTTCAGCCTGTATCTGTCTAAGTCTCAACCTACAAACCAGTCGGAAACTCCACCCGCAAACCTCAATTTTCACTGCTGAATGTATTGCAATTAAGGACGCCCTAGACATCGCTCTCGACCACTTAGATGAGAACATTTCCCTTTTTACTGACTCTCTAAGCGCACTTGAAGCCTTATCCTCTACAAAATATAGTATTAAAACCAACCCCTATATTCTTGACATTAAAAATAAAGTTTTTCTATTTAATAAAAATTCAAACGGCTGCCGAATCAAATTCTTCTGGATTCCGTCTCATATCGGTATTTCTGGTAATGAACTGGCTGACTCAGCTGCCAAACTAGCTGGTCTATCTGAAAATGTGATTCATCCTCAGATCCCCTTCTCAGACTTTTTCGAATTCTTTAAGAAAGAAGCCAGACTAAATACTTTCAATACGATCTCCAGCCCTCCCCTTACTACTGGCAAATACTACTTTGAAAACTACTTCAAAAAGAGAAATAAATCATGGTTTTATAATCTCAACCTCAGCAGAAAAATAACAGTTACCATAAATCGCATACGTTGCAACCACTATAACTTAGCTGCCTCACTCACTAGAGTAAATATCCTAAATGATGCCAAGTGCAGTTGTGGAGCTGAACAGGAGGACATAAACCACATTCTATGGAACTGCCCTCTATACGATACACAAAGAGAGGAAATGATCCGCAAACTCAGAATAATAAAACTCTACCCACCACTGAACATCGAAAGCATTGTAACGGAACCTAAAATAGATGCCTGTCTGTGCGTATGTTCCTTTCTTAATACTTGCAATGTCAATATTTAGCAAAGTGCTACTCAACTGATGTGTTTTCTTGTATAGCGAATTAGTGTATAATTCTTACGTTTAAGATGTGTAAATTAAATTAATAATTTTGTATATTGTATAAATCTTGTATCTTTTGGCCTATTGGACTTCGGTCTTAACGGCTTAATAAATTAAAAAAAAAAAAAACAAACAATATGAAATCATAAGGTTTATCGTATGTGTTGGATTCAATACATACGATATAATATCTGTGGCATAAGAATTTTAATCTTTTTCATTATTGATAAACAAAATAATATATAATATGAAATTTATTCCACGAGACATAAGCATGTACACCTTTTACGTCTTCATCATGTTTTATTTTTCAATTTAGTAAAGAATAATTATCGCCCTTATTATATAGCTTTCACTTTTTCCACCATAGTATTTGTTACTTTGTATGATCCAAATAAAATAATAACATAAATTGAAAAACTATGCTCGACTGCTAAGACTCACCTTTGCGTTGCTTATTAACACGTTTAATTTATTAATTTAATATTAAAAAAAATTTTTTTATACAATGAAAAATTTAAAAAGATGTACTGAATAACAGCGAATGGAATTGTTATGCAGTAGTCTTTAATAGTTATGTTACAAGAAATGGATTTTTTGTCCGTGGTGGAAGTACGGAGAATCTTGGTCTTCCTCCACTATATAATGTAAGTTTTATATGATGGTCTTTGTTTTTGTTAATATCCACAGATTTGTATAGGTATAGTTAGTTGGTTGTGTCGCATTGTGGCGCAGAACACAAACATATCGCGTACCAAGACAGACAATAGTAGTTATCTATGTATTATCGATTGTCTCTGTTTGCTTTGTTAACAGCTGATGCCTCTTTGATTCGCTATCGTCGCTGTTCGAGGGAACAAGGTGGGAACAACTGTTTTAAAAATTCATTTAAAAAAAAAGGGTGTCTCGCATTGAATAGTATGTAGACCGAAACATTACATGCTTTTATGTAAGTTATCGTAGGAAAAAAAAAATACATGTTCCCCGTCCCGGATAAAGATATGCTGGATAATCATCATTTTTGTTTAATGCATTGATTCGTCGCTGATGTATGCTACATGGTGTGAATAGTACCAATAAAAAGATGTGAAAGAGTGACATAAGCAAAATATTGATGTATCACTATGTTTAGGGTACTAACCTTACACTTGTGTACTGTACTTTTGCAAAATTTCAAACAAAGTCGTTAAACATTTATTACCCGAAAATGTTACGAAAATATAAGTACCCACCATTTCGCGATGCCAAGAAGAGCGTAAAAAATATGGCCTCGTACGCGAAAGCAGAGAAAAGACATGAAAAAAAAAAGAAAAAAATTGAGCGAAAAAGAATAGAGAGAAAATCCTCGGGTTGTTCTCTTTCGGCATTGGCTCGCGGTTTCCATGGATGCATCGATCTGCCCTGGCCCCATCGCTCGCTATATATATATCACGCCTATAACAATACACCCCGACCATGCATCCATCCGTCTTTGGATACAGTACGCGCAGGTACCTTTAGTCTGGCGTTTTACAAACGCGTCGTTTCCCTTTTTTGTATCTACTTATAATTTATTTTTGTTGCGTACAACTTTTGTCTCGCCAAAGTTCCGTAGATGATGATGATGCCCTCTGTAATTAATGAGAAATAATTGAGATGCAATTTTGCATAAAAAAAATATGTAACTACAACACTAAGCTTCTGACATTCGAAAAATGCAAACGATTGAAGTTATCTCTCGATCCTCGTTTTGGCAGTCAACTCACAAGTCAACCTCAAAATCTTTGCGCTAGCACCCCCGATGCATCTCAAAATTCCAAGTACCTCTCGTCATTAAAATCTAAATCATCGGTGAAACAACGATGCCAATCAACGATAAATAAATAAAAAAAAAGGAAAAAAAAAAAAAAAAGTAAACGTCCAAGTTTTTCTTTCCCGTAATGGCCCTGAAAAATCTCAAGCAAGGCTTGTCTCACCTTCCAACGTGGAAATCGCAAATGGTAATAAAACACTTTTTCCCCCCATATGTATAACCACCCCAAAGCAACACAAAATAAGAATAACCCCAAGGAAAAAGTTTGTCCTCCTTTTGTCCTTCCAGTGCTCCTCGATGCTCCAACTGCACAGCAGCCCGACGGGCCATAATTTCTGGAACCTCCTCAACGCCACGGTCTCCAACGAACCAACGGCTCGAAATCGCCAAAGGAAACCTAACGCTGCCCCTGTCCCGCAAAGGACGCACGCCCCGATCAAACGAGCCGTCACCCAGCCGATCCGGCTGATTTTCGAGAACAACGGCGAAAGACGAAAATCGGTAAACCTCGGATCGCGCGATAAATCATCCCTCGGCGAGTTTTGGCGCCGAACCACCTGTCCATCGGCGAAGGTTAGTAAACTCTCACCCTGGAATACCGATCCCTCCCCCTTTATGTCTCTCCTTTTCCGAATAAAAAAAAAAAGGAAGCGTCGCCCCACGAGTACGGTCCGGGAGCACAGAGGGACGAACCGACAAATCGGAGCTTGCGCATCGTGGGAGCGGGCGTCGAGCCGATCGCCAGCAGAGGCCCCAGGAGAGCTTACTCGAGCTTTGCTGCTACCCAGCGCCGTTTGTACGTTGAATGTTGGAATGTATCGATGCACGGAATCATCGGTGGGATTGTATCGATGGTTGTTTATTTCAGAGCCGGCAAAACGGTGCGGTCGATGAGTTCGAGCGCGGTACTGTTGTTCGGCGACAGATGGGAGAGGCGGCCGAAGGAGCTGGAAAAGAGGAAGAAGCGAATGAGCAAGGAAATCAAGCAGATCGAGGAATGTCTGAGCATCAAGCACAAAAACGAAGCCGAGAAGAGCGGGATAGGGGGGAAGAAGGGTGGTAAAAAGAAGTCATCGGCCGATAAGAACGAGTGACGCTATGTGTACGTAATTATATACCCTTGATTTTCCAATCGCTTGTAAATTGCATCCATTGGAAAAAAAAAAAAAAAAAAAAAAAAAAAAAAAAAAAACAATCGTGTAATATTGGCTGTGTGTACCTATGTATATAGATGTGTTATTGTAACGGTATAGAGAAGCCACGGGCTCTTCCGGTGCATAGACCTATATAATGTGCGTGTGTAATGGGTGGATACGAGTTTCGATTCCCCTTCGGTGGTGGCAATTACAAGGGCCATAGAGGCGCGCTGCATGGGGTCCGGTTGGAATTATGAGCCATTCGTGGACACACGTACCCCATGCCGGGATTGGCTCTTTACATGGGAATTTGCGCGCCTACTGCTCACTTGGTAAATCTTTCTTTCTTTCTTTCTTTTCACTTTCACTCGGTGTGTGTATTCCATGAACCGTAAATGCGTGCGTGACGGCGTGACACGAGCGACAATGAATAAGGAGAAGAAGAAGAAGAAGAAGTCAAACGTCTACACCCTGAGGCTTATACTTGACGGCTGTATAGGGTACATCGCGCGCTTGCTCCGACTTTGACTTTGTGTTCCTTACCCGTGTAGGTACTTTTTTTAAAAAGTTTTTCCTCTGTATAGGCATAATTATATAACGAGCAATGCGTGTACACTGTGTTAGATATTCGAGATGAACATATATGTGTATGCAAATCGAGGAAAACGGTTTAAATGTTGCGATAAACCATTAGAAGTTGTTATTTATACGAAAGGTGTTTGACATTTAGATTAAACGTATTAATTTACCAAGTTATAACTATAGTGAAGCGTCGAGTTTCGCAATTAAAGTTTATATGTGTAGGTATGTGTACACATTTTTTGGCCGTGATGTGATTTTCAGAGCTAACTGTACAACCATAGGGGTACATCATATGTATATCATACAAGCGGCAACGTGTTTCTCGAATTCGAACAATTTCCTCTAGTCGGAGCCGTTCCATTGTCCCCGGTGTAAAAGTTCCGAGGGCTCGACGACACCTCGTTGACGTGAAAAAGTGGCTCGCAACAACGGCGACGCGTACAACAGGAACCCACCCCGTGACAAAGGCCTCTCGAGCGCGTCACATTATGGTTTTTCGGGGATCACATTGGGATGTAACACTTACTCGTATATACTTTGCACCTCTCACGTCCGATTTGTAATGAACCACGGGGGGGGGGGGGTTGCTTCGCCGTTGCAACTCGTGTATATACATGGCTTTATTAGGCGCGTTACGAGGGTTCCCGCCCCGTAACCCAACGTGCGCACAAAAGTACCTATATAACGGGAAACATAATAACAATGATGATCCTCTTGACGCAGTCGTTTGTCGAGTGAATGAAGCATATAACACGCCACTCTCTGTATGTCCACCGTGCGGTTGTTGTGCCATTTCTGGCTACTGGTTTTCATCTGGGGTTTTCCTTGCCCCTTTCTATATCCCTCTTGGATGATTATTCCGTGAAATTGTCTTTTCAGATTTTTTTATGGACAAAGGGAGGAGCTCAACGATTGCTCATTGCAAAACAACTTGCTGTATACTGCGGTACACGGCGTTTAATTAGAAACGGGAAGCCGTACAAAGGCACGTATATACCGGTACCTATATATTTTAATTTTGCGTCTGTACGTAATTCAACGCTCTTGCATTATTAATTTCTCCGGTTGATTTGATATTTGTTAGCAGAAGCAATTATTGGCTTCTACGATATTTGCCGATCGAAAAATCGGTCAATTGCAAAACGCATCGCGTATCATATACACGTGCTACCCGATGCCCCGAATAATATTCCCTACACTTTATGAATATTTGTAACGTTAAACAAATGACGTACGATAAATCAATTGGAAATATCTTGTTACGATGTTTTTCTACAATATTTATGCGCTACTCGTGTTGATTATCATCGCCATAATGTATAATAATATATATTGGTACCCCTTAACTATGCATAATACAATCCATCGCAATTAGCTCTCCTTACTTCCCGATGATTGAACAGTCAAGTTGGAAAGCCACACAGGCGCGCATCATCGTAAAACACGCCACTCAAAAACGAGAGGGGAAAAAAAAAGGAAAAATCTCCGACAAATAATAGCATACGAAAACCACGATGACTCCGGGCCGACGCGTGTTTGTTCTGAAAACACACTCGTAGTTTCCCCGTATTGCGGCGGAAAAACGTGTGCCCGATGTTTTTTCACGTTTTTCCGCTTCTCTCTACATATACTCACGTCCAAGTTTAGCCAAAAAGTCGTGCGGGCCATTTTTCCTCCAATACTTACGTGGGCCTAAAATAATGGAGAGAGAAAGAGCTGGGCACCGGCATCGTGTACAACATATAGCTGTATATCCTCCCCGAAACGAAGGGAATGGGACGAGAGAGAGAGAGAGAGATGTTCCTCTTGACGACGATGACAACAAGGGTGCCGTTTGTTTGGCGTGCATGTGTGTATATGTATATATGTATTATCTACAAGCCGAAAAAGCGCAGCAGCGGCGCGCTTTCTTTTTTCCTCTCCTTCTCTCCCTGTGTGTACACATTGATTGACGTGGGACGAAGGCCTGTCAGTTTTGCGAGCCCGCACATACAACTATATTATACATGGTCTCTTCTTTTTTGACGGAAAGAAGAGTTGTTGCTATGTATGTATATATACACACATGTGTGTACGGGGGACCATATACGCAGCTGCGTCATACATGGCGAAAGAGGTTTCGGGAGGAAAAGCGGTTCTGGACGCAATATGCGAGCTTTACGTACTTACATTACGGTCCGTCGGAGCACGTGTGCTGATGAACTCTCCCCGCGTGTTTTTTTTTTGTTTACCTTGTAATTCTGGAGCTGATA
This sequence comes from Copidosoma floridanum, assembly GCF_036245765.1. NCBI lineage: Eukaryota > Metazoa > Arthropoda > Insecta > Hymenoptera > Encyrtidae > Copidosoma > Copidosoma floridanum. Next base: position 34,051,941 of record NW_028321890.1, read on the forward strand.
CATATACATATATTTTTTTTACTTTGGTTTCCGTACATTGTTGCGGGGAAACGACATCCTGCAATTCAAAATGGGCAAATCGAGCTTCCAGTGGAGGCAAAATCAAAGGTTCGATCGGAGACGGTATAAGTTACAGAGTTTTCCGTTCTCGTGAAATTCCTTGTCAGCGCGCACAGCATAAACGTAATCTCGCGTAATGGTGAAAAAAAAAAAAAAAAGCCGGACAATGAAATCCACTTGCAACCTGTGTATTATACGGAGGACGACGGGAAATTGGCGTGAAAGCCCGTCCACCCGGCATCTTGAACCGGGGGAAAAAAAAAGAAAAAAAAAAAACGGCATAAAAAGGCCCCCTCCGTACAGAGGGACACAGGGAAAAATCCAACAGAGCCCAAGAGAGAGATGACGAGTGAGCATCATCGCAAGTAATGCCCAACACTGCAGGGAGGAGGCGTGTCCACCGGGGAGCGCGCCGATCCGCAGACATGGCGATCTACCGGCCAATCGGCCCCCAGCCAGCCGAGCCATCACCCGCGGCCCCGCCCACGACCAATCGCGGCGCGAGGCTCTCTTGCGATCCATACGCGACTGTCTTGTTTTCTCTCTCTCTCTCTCTCTTTGGGTACTGCTTGCACATGCCCCGCTCTCCGGGGCAGCTCAAACCGGGCTCGGTGGCTGGCTGGCCGGTCTGGCTGGCCTGTCTCTGGTTGCCCACTTTTCAGTCGGCTCGGTAGCGCGCGTCCGAGTGGATGCGCATACAAATCCATACGCGCTCGTGTTTCCGCACATCACCTCCGATCGTTCGACGTCGATGCATCATAACGTGCGCGTGTACTTGCACGATTTTTCAAAGCACTCGTGATCGTCGTCGAGTGAGTACCGGCTATACGAGTGATCGGTACGAAAAAAACGGAGGAGGGAGAGAAAAAAAAAAGAGAAGAATTTCGCGAATCGAGTCGCGACGTCCATCTTGACGTAGCCAAGGTGCAACCCACGCGCGTATAGCACCCGATGATCTCAACCAGAGGACAATAACACACCTCGGAGGGATTTTTATTGGTTTAACGTATACCTTGTTGAATATAGGTAATGAGTACTGTACGCTGTGACGAGTGTCGTGTTGTGCTGTGCCGATCAAGAGCGAGAAACAAAAAGTAAAAAGTCTCTTACGTATATATATATATATATATACGTACAGTGCGCGCAATGCGGAATATAATAATATTATATGCTCGAGGAGGAAGCGTAACTCAAGTGCGGAGCGGCATCCACCAGCGGTACTGCCGTAGTGTGTATATATACATACCGATCCGAGGGATCTAAAATTAGTCGCGCGCTGCTCTATTAATACAAGGTGGCCGAACCTAACAGCACCACCACCGACTCTCTCGCTCTCTTGTTCTCCCCCCATAAGCATATAAACGCACAGGAGCAAAAAAAAAAAAAAAAAAAAAAAAAAAAACACCCGTGCCGATTTTTCTATTTTGCAATCGTTGCGTTGTTTACGTAAACCGTGATGGCCCAACAACAGCCGGTTAAGGAAGAGGAGGAGGACGAGCATCAGAGCAGGAAAGACGCGCGTCAGGCGAGGGACGGCAGGGGCCGAGTGTAAACCTCTGCCCCGCTACATAAATATATACACTTGCCGATCTCCGGATAATATTGTGTGTCGTGCAGTGCGGGAAACCTAAGCACACGGAGATTCGAGGACTCTTTGCTCGCGAAACCGACCACGCCAAGTGAAAGAGAGAAAGAGAAAGGATAATCGGATCACACGTGTGTACATATATATGCACACAACGACAATAATCGGCCGGCCACTCGTTAAAGGCGATTATAAATATACACGCGCATAGAGGCGAAAAAGTGTGTCCGCCGCGGCGAGTAACCGGAGCTGTAATCCCTGTAGCCTTCCGGCGCTCCGTTTTTTTTTTTTTTTTTTTTTATTCTTTTGCAACTTATCCCTACACATATGCACGAGAGCGTACATTGTAGCTTGTGCAGCGGCGTTTGGCAGCCACCGACGACTCAAAGTCCACAGGGTCCGCCGGTGTAGCGGCGTTCATCTAAAAATACAGCCGCCGTCGCAGACAGTGCCTCCGCGTCCTCCCACGTTGTTGGTGGTCGACACGCCGATTTCCTTCGGGGGGGTGGGGGCCGGGCGGGAAAAAGCCGGCACGCCGCGACGGAGCCAAACGCCCCGGAACGAGGCGAGAGGACACAGTCCCGGGGCGACAAACGCCGCGAGGGCCAAAGAAACAACAACAACAACAAGGGGAGATAGAGGATACGAGTGTTTGTCGGGTTGGGCAATGAGGTGATGATGGCCTACGGGGGAGCAGCCGCAGCGGCCGGCCGATCAGGTAGCGGCATGGCAGGGAGCCGGGCCGTGCAGTGCGTCAGCCGGGCGGGGAGTACGGCAGCCCTCGAGCAGCCCTCCCAGCACCACCACCAGCAGCAGATGCAGCCGACGGAGTACAGTCCCCGGGGGACCCCGACATTGGCAGCCGCGGCGGCCGCTGCGGCCATCGAGGGTCCCGTGCCCTACGCCACCACGGGGGTACAGCAGCCCGGTTACAGTCCCCAAAACAGCCCCATCAACACGGCGGTGCAGGCAAACACCGGTGCCGGTAACAACGCCGGGGCCAACGGACAAGTGCCGGCTTTTGGATTCACCCAGGAACAGGTCGCCTGCGTCTGCGAGGTACGGCTGCATATAATATAATACACACATGCATACGTATAGAGCCTCAGTGTGGCTCGTCTTCATCACGTCATGACTCTCGTTTAGACTTTTTCTTTTACTCTCCCTCTTTCTCTCTCTCTCTCTTTTTTTTTTCGTACATATTACAGAGCTCCTTCTTCCTATATACGGAAGAATATACCTATACGTCAATACTGATAAACTTGCATCGAGTTGATTTCTCGCTCGTGACAAGCTCGTGTACGTACCATAGGCGAGTCGTGAAAGAAACATTACACCAGTACGTGTCGCGAGATATTTGTAACGTTAGACGTGTGTGCACAGGCGAAATTGCAAATCTTGTCATATACACTCTATCCGCGGATGAGTGACAGTGATCATCTTTTCGATCGATGTGTGATTTACACCGGATGTACCACAAGTTAATTGTATAAACTTTGGTATACGACAATCGATCTCCCTATTACCTATAATATCGCGTGTTTTCTTTCATGCTCGCGATTAAACTTCGTGTTACCTGTACACGCAGTGCGTTCATTTAGTATCAAGGAAATTTTAAGCTCCTTTTGCACGTGTTAATCATTTTTCTCATCTCGCGCATTTACATCTTTTCACGCGAGTATCTATTTGGTTTTTAATTTTAGGTGTAGGAAATCAAAGTGTGTTAAAATAACGTGTTTAAACCAATTAGAAAAAAATAATTTTTATCTGTTTCGAAGAATTATAGTATATACAGTCGCACTTGAATTTTTCCGTATAAACACGTTCGTCGGATCACTTGATTTTCCTCTAGTGAAGCATTTGGTCCTTAGGTACACTCGTCATTAATTTACAATTTTTCGTGGTACATACAATACTAAACACTACGTAATGCAAAAATATTCAGATGATGCGTTAAACGAGCCATTGTCAACGCGTGCAAAGTTTGACACAAGCAAAAGGAAGTTCTTTAAACGGCATCGAGTTGTCCCAATTTTTTTTTTTTTTTTCTCCGAGTGCACGCAGTTTATTCATAGCACAACACCACCGCCTGCATCACCACAGAGTAGTCAAAATGTACGTATAAATATATATACACACGTGTGTATATACATGACGCGTGTATGCATACACGCGCTCCCACAGACAAACAAACGTCACAACGCGTTTATGTAATACCTTGTTACAACATTTTTGCCGTGCCAAACGCGCGCATCGTGTGTCTTACCTCGTGTCATTGTTGTTATCATTATTTTTTGATTGTGTGAGCAATTTTTACCGTCAAAATGAAAATTCATTTGACAATTTTACCTTGTCCGTCGTATCCCAAACAGACGGAATTTCTCAAAACTCAAAACAAAAAAGTGTTAACGAATGTTTCAAACTGATCTTTTAGCCGCAAAAAAATTGTAATTTTGCCAACATCGAGTTATTTGTTGTTTTTGATTTAAAAAAAAATAACGTTTCAAAGCGGGATAAAATCTTTTTATTGATGTAAATTACTGAAAAATTTAGCTTTTTTGTAAAAGATTTGCGTCAGAGGCAAAAATTTATTTCCTGATCGAAAAAAAAAAAAAAAAAAAAATCTTATCAAACAATTGCAAAAAAACGTGAAACAAGCACATTTTGCTGAATCGTGTCTGGAAAATCGAGCAACTTTGAAGCAAGCGCGTAATATACACATACCCAACAAGTTTGAGAGAGTAATAAATTTACAGGGTCTAGTATTTCCAAATATTGACATAGAGTGCAAGCTCGCGAAGGCGACCGAGGCACTGGAGGCACGAAATTAGCTTCGATGTCGTCGAGTTTTGCACGCGCGTGAAAAAAAAATATATATATAAAATAAAAAGCGAGAAATATTTCGGGAGGGAGGAAGAAAAAGCTTAAAATACAGTATAAAACGAAGGAAGGGGGGGGGAAGACAGAAAACGGAAGGGGTAAAAGCGTCACCCCGGCTTTTTTATGTGCACGTGTATTTATATATACTCATACACACGCTTATATGTGTACATATATATGTGTTGTTCTTAAATAATTGCTGGCTCGCGCGACCGAGAGCCTTTACGAGCGGTATAAATCCATCGTCGCGCGCCTGGCGTTTAATGCAAGGAAAAAAAAAAAAAAAGAGAGAGAAAAGGTGAGCGTAGTATAGTTTTCCTTTGGCATAACGAGCCACGTGTTATATGTTTATTATCAACTAGTTATAGGCTAATTGATTAATTTTTTCCCGTTTTTCACTCATTTTACTTCTTAAATCACTTAACTGATTGAACGACTATCTTTGAGGCTACGCGCTAAAAAGACCAAATCTTGTACGACAAACTTAATATATAAGTTTGCACGTATAAATTTTATTTTATTTTATTTTTTTTTTGTAAAAATGATCCAAGATCCTATAAGATACATTTACAGAGTTGTCTCGTATCTCTCCGGGTCACACGTATCTAAATTCATCTGTAAAATTCTGCGAGTCGCGAATCATTGAATCTCGTCGGGCACTTGAAACGTTTCTATCTTTTCAAAATTTCCATCCATCGGGGTATCAATCTCTCATATCTCATATTACAAGGTACCTAAGCTTTGAATTTTCGATTAAAACTGTCGAGCACTGGATGAAAAAAAAAAAAAAAAAAAAAAAGCAGACCAATACACGTGACACTTGATGTCGAGACTTCAAAGCTGCCCTTAAAGAAAAAAAAAATCGACAGTAAAAGTAAATTAAACAAAGATACGAGAGAGAGAGTGGGGGAGGGGAGAGAGCCGCGGTATGAGTTCTACCGACTAACAGTGTGCCCCCCGTTGTCTATCGTCTATGAAAAGACGATGGTGTCGTCTGTCCAGGTGCTCCAGCAGGCGGGCAGCGTCGACCGGCTGGCCCGTTTCCTCTGGTCCCTGCCCGAGTGCTCCCGCCTACGCGAAAACGAGAGCGTACTCAAGGCCCAGGCGGTGGTCGCCTTCCACACCGGCAAGTTCAAGGAGCTCTACCAGATCCTCGAGAACAACAACTTCAACTATCAAAATCACGCCAAGCTGCAGATGCTGTGGCTCAAGGCCCACTACATCGAGGCAGAGAGGCTCAGGGGCAGGCCCCTCGGGGCTGTCGGTCAGTATCATAACCAAATCATCATCATCATTTGCTTTCGAATATTTAAAACCTTTTCTTTTTTCATGCCAATTTCAATTTACATTTTATCTCTAACAAATCATTGTGTTTTCTCGAAATGGCCATTAAAGGCAAATACAGGGTGAGGCGCAAATTTCCCCTGCCCAGGACGATATGGGACGGCGAGGAGACGTCGTACTGTTTCAAGGAAAAGTCGAGGCTAGTGCTGAGGAAGTGGTACGAGACGAATCCGTACCCATCGCCCCGGGAAAAGCAGGATCTCGCCGAGACGACGGGCCTGACGACGGTGCAGGTCAGCAATTGGTTCAAAAATCGGCGACAACGGGATCGAGCCTCCGAACAAAAGTCAGTCGCTTCTCCTTTTCTATTTTTTATTGGTTTTTTTTTTTTTTTTTTCCTCTCTTTTACGTGCCCACAGGTATATACGTAGCTTTTGCATGTCCTACAAACAATACTTACCAATCTTTCCGCCCTTTTCGCCTGTTTACCAGCTTGCAAAAGTCAAATTGGTTCAGTGACTCGGCTACGGGCTTCCCCCCATTTAGGTACATAATATACCGCACAGGTCGACTTTTCGTACATAATACGGGGATTTGAGAAAAACTCGGCGATCCTTTGAAGACCGGCTCAACAACGGGGGAGTACACAGATATACACACACATGTACAAAAGTCAAGGGCTGGTTAAAACAACAGTGCAGATTCGAAGCTCGGAAAATTAGTTATTCCTTCTCTTTCTTTTCTTAGCTAAAATCCCATTGTGTACACAAACACCGTTTCGTAAGGTAAATAATTGGCTTAAAAAAAAGGGAAAAAACTCGAGAGCTCGCCATTCAACTTTTGAAAGTATATAGAAAAAAAAAAAAAAAAGAGCCGATAGGAGGCCCATCGTTGTGTTAGGACAAAGTGCAAGGGGTTGGATAAACAAACTCACCCTCGATGCAACGGGCCCTTTGCAACCTCAATATATAAATTATACCTTCGATTGTTATACTTACCTGCACTCCAACGAACGTGGCAATCGCTGAAAATAAGAGACGTATACGAGGTGGGAAAGTCAAGTCTCTGCATTATATATAATATGAATTGGGGATGTCATAAGCCCGGCGTGTCGAAAAACAATAGGTATATGTATAGCTCGTGACTTTTTTTTATCATTCGCCAAAAGGGACGGGGTACCATTTATACCATAGGAGAGAGCAAAAAGAGAGAGAGAGAGAACGCCCGCGCGCGCGACATACAGACACGCATATACGGAAGGGTACACAGGGTGTTAGTGTTGTTCCGAAGGTCGTTGCTCCAGATCCGATTTTAGATCCGCTGCTGTACACCATGGATATACAGTACAGGGAGTTAGCGCTTACATTACCGTGCTGGGCTCTCTCTATATATCTCTATAAGTAGGTATATGATGCCACGGCATCGTGTGTTTTTGGCTTATTGTACGGCGTAACGCGCTGATGTCTCACCCACGACGCGACACACATTCCCTTGCTCCTCTCCCTGTATCATCACGTCTGCGTATATGTATGTGTGAGCAAGTGATGTATGGAACTTTACACTAGTCGCGCTCCCAGTGGGGTGGTTCCCTTTTTTTTTTTTTTTTTTTTTTTTCGCTCCGTTTCTCCTGTGTAGGTATATTCATTGAAATTCCTTTGCTCGAGTCGAGCTCAAATTAAGCTCTTGATTTTGCTTCTCTTGCCGTTTGGTTTGAACACGGGTAGGTACTACCGAGGTGCTTTCGATATTCATTTGAAATCTGTATACTTGCATCGATTATTTTATACTTTTGATTGATTAAGATTCGGTTTTTTTCAAAAAGCAAGTTTTCAACACACGCGTCAAAACAAAGATTATGACTTGCACTTTCTTGTATTTTGCTCCTCATTTTCCCTGTAAATTCAGCTCGAATTTGAATTTCCATAACTTTTTGGATATAATCTCGAACCACAGGGGCTTCGATTTTCAAGGGAAAAAGTCTAAAAAAAAAAAAAAAAAGAGTATGACGAACGCGCGTTACCCATCATAACGTATGTATACAAACACAAGACAAGTAAATTGACGGTAAGGGTAGGTACGGGCATCCCAGGAGGAGGAAGTGGGAAGCACCACCGTAGCAAAGACCCGGCGAGTGAAGGCAGTAAGCAAAGCGAAGAGATACAGTGGTATACGTGTACCTATACACCACGCGCGTGTCGAGTTACTCTATGGCTTCCACGTGTGTTTGTGTGTGTGTGTGTGTGTTGACTCATATGAATCCCACAGCATGTACATATATTATGTATGTGGATGTTTGTCTGTCTTTTTGTCCGTACGTTGTTCCCATGGACATCGATGAGTCGAGCTGCCCATAACCCAGGATGCGCGTCCTTATAGGCTCCGTATACGGTGGGTAATTCAATTTTTTTTTTTTTTTTTTTTTTTTTTTTTTTTTTTTTCGTCAATGCTCCAAGTCAATGATGTATTTACTTTTTCGAAGGTGTCGTTTCGTTGTACCAATATACAGGTGATCTCACATGACGACTCTTGAACATGGGTGCCGAAAAATCTCGATTTTGTGGTAATTAGGAATAAGAAGAAACAAAGTCGATTAAATTATTATTATCACCAAAACAGCGAGACGTGAGGGAAGAAAATTTGAAATACAATCGATGGACCGCATCGGTCGGCGAATTAATCACGAGCGGGAAATCCCACAAAAGTCCCGTGCATCCGAGGCGCGCACGGTGGAATATCAAATTTGCAATCGCAACGGCACCACCCCCCCTCCCTCCCCCTGCAACAACGAATTTAATTAGCTCGCTATTGACCCTCGTTGTTGTTTGTTTTTCGTCAAAATTAATATCCATCCGTCGAGTTTCATCGTGGGCTGCGCGATTCGCCCTGGGATGATTAAAAACAGCAGCAATCGATGCAATGTATTTGCGCGTATATATATACCCTTCGGAAGCCGTACGTAAACGAAACTCGTGTGTGTAGACAATTGTATAGCTAAATTACTGGAAATATGTTATATAATAAGAGCAAACCCGTAAGAGTAGACGATCAATTGGTGTTGAAAATTATGTCGCTGTACTATATACACTATTCAGAGCAGAGGAGGTGTACAGCCCAGACGTATAGTACATCAGGCAGCAAAGTGCCCCTCGGGACGGTGGGCGTTTTAGTGGGCGTTTTCGTGTTTGCGCCTGAGTAAAAAAAAAAAAACAAAAAACGTTCGTATGCGCAGAGCACAATGTGTATGCTTGTAAAAGAAAAAGAAAGAAAGAAAAGAAATTAACTCTCTTTGCGATACACGTGCACAGAGAACTATTGTCGACTGGGCGCGTTCCAAAGTCGCAGAATTGCTGATGCCGATTCTTCGTTCCGTCCCTACTTATCCAGTGCTCGTCACTTGGCTGTTTACAAAACAATTTCACGATGGCATAACGAGATGATATTTTATACATTGTTATACCATTATATGGTATTATTTAACTCCGTAGACTTACATTTTTGTTATTAACACAGAAAAATCCCCGCGAGTTGCCGACTCGTCGTCTTTCCTCGACACTCGCGTGTTTACCTTTTGCACAAAGGAATACTTTTATACATCATAATATGGGATGAAGTAAATACATCATTGTTGTGCATCATCATTATTATCGCATGTCCAATAATAATAAAAACTGTACGTATACAAACAACATAATATACATTATGTAGGTATACCTAAGGTATCCTTATCATACGTGCTTACGCAGAATCGGACGCACATAATACATACGTATATGGGTGATAAGATGAGATCTTTCTCTATCGTTATACCAAGTATTGGTACGCATATCATTTTCTTTTATATAATATGCATGTATGAATTGTGGCATGTACATTCTCATGAAAGTTGTTAATTTCTGTACATCGGCTAGCTCCCTGAGTGTCAAATTGGTAGAAAAATGGCAAAAAAGAGAGATGGTTGTAAAAAAGGCATCTTTATTTCTACCCTGCGGTGTAGAAGCTTCCATCTATATGTATAATGTGTGGGTCCGATGCTGTCCATTACGCTAAATAGTGGATGTACTTATAGCTCCCTCTTTCCGTGTATCGAGATGAAGACAGAGCAATGCCGAGAGGGTTTTAGCTATATATACACACACGGGGTGCACTTACCTATATATACCACCTACGCACACGCGGACCGTAATGGCTTGGTTTTTCTTTGTTCTTCTTTCGCATCTCTCTCGCTCTTTGTGCAAACAAAACATCGCTAATGTGCCCACGCAGCCATAACCCGCGGGCACTACGTGTATACAGGGGTGGGGGAGGAGGGTGAATCGTGCGTTTGCCACTGGTTAGGTACACCGTACTTTTGTACTCTTCTCGTGGTCATGCGTATATCTTTTGTATGGACACGCATACATATAGGTACATGTACCTATAAGTTTGACGACAAACGTATATTAATCACGTCGGCATTAATTTTATTTCTGACGCGTTGGAGGGTTATACCCATATACGCGCGCGAGAGGTCTTACCAACATATTTTTTTCAACGGTGCGGGCCCGATGTGTAGTTCATCTGTTCTCGAGTGAAAGGCAATACCATATACCGTGGTTTTTTCATCTAAAGACGATGGCGACGTACAATAGAGCGACAAAATGACGAAACAAAAAAAAAATAAAATTAATCGACAACGATAGGGACGGTACGAGGCTTCTAATTTCGCGATTGCAGTCGCACGTGTCGATTGGGGCCGGAAAGTGGGGCAGCAGTGGCTCTTTGGAGTTCCAATATTGACTCGCCCGAGTACGCTCATTTTCGAAATTTTTCGGGGTCCGAGGGAAGGGGGAAAAAAAAAAAAGAAAAAAGAAAAAAGGGCCGACGAGTGATAAACAACGGAAGAGGGTAAAAGCAGTGGCGTCGCCTATATGGGGGAGACACGTCCTTTGCTCTTAGAGTACATATATACATATGGGGCGTAAACGCGCTCGCAGCTTCCGGAAACGATGGGGGATATGGTGGGGCGTCATACACGTAATGTTTGGGGAGGGAACGGCAGCAGCGAGGGATTGACAACATCGGGAGCGAAAGGGAGAGAGAAATGACTACGCCAATATTGACTCAATGGGATGGCCCTAGGAGACCCTCGAGAAAAGCCAAGGGTGGTGCTTTTCCCCCTCCACGCACTCCGCGTCTGCGTCCTCTGCTCTTTTAACTCCAACTACTACATACCTATTATATATACTGTTGAGCTCACGCAATATGTGTATACCTATATACGTATGACATGTATATATAGGTGCCTGCCGTACAATGTGGGGCTGTTACTTCCAGCTGCTATTCCATGTGTATAGAGGAGGAAACCAAGAAATGGCTGCGCGCATTTGGATTTTTGGGGCTTGATGATGATGGAGGTGATGCCTACCTATGGCACATGTACATTGTACTTAACGTGTTTACCGATCGCGCTATGGTTTCGTTTGTCAAGCTGCTCATACATGTTATATATTATGCTCGTTTTGCACTGCACTGGATAGGTATGTCCAACTCGTGCGTTTTTTCTCTCCGACTGCAGATGAAACTAGAGCAATATATATATTGGACAAAAATAAACTCGTCTTACCATTCGATCTTTGAATCAAATTCCATCATCCGATCGCGACTTTTCTTCATTGGTTGAAAAAAAAAAAAAATCAACGATTTCGCGTATAGTACCAGACTTGTGGAGCCACAGCGACATCGATTTTGAAACGCGAACAGATTGTATCGGGGACATCGATCTATATATGATAGCGTTAAATAAAGTCCAACAACGGAAAAATCACACATACATTTAAAGTTCTACCTGATATCTTTTTCTCTCTCTTATATGCTTGTTTGTCTACGCTACGTGCAAAATGACCAATAACCCAATAACCCAACTCGAGTATAGCTGCTCAGACGGGGAGTTGTAGGTATAAAGGAGCTCGCGTGCAGCCATTTTCTGTAAGGTACTACACTCTTACACATGGGAAACGAGGAAACGACAACAGAGAGAGTGGAAATAAAAGGAGAGTACCTAAATATAACGGAGGAAAAAATAAGGGAGGTAAACGAGAGGACGGAAACGCTGCACGTACATCTGTGTATATAGATATACTGATCGGGGACAATGCTCTCGCTCCGTATAACATAACTTTCTCGTTGTTGGTTGGTGTGTAAAAACACACACACACACACACACACACACGTGTATGACTATATTGTTATTCACCAGAGACAGGAGGGCATCGTCATGAATTGCTCGTTCCTCCATTCGCTCCGATGGAAATCGATTGCGATCGACACCTATGGGCTACGGTATATTTATGGAACGTATCGACATGTTATGCATACATAGAAGCTATTATATAATATGTAATGCACGTTATGTCAAGTACAAGTAACAGTTTGGCGTCTCTCGTTGGCAGCTATACAAGTTTGTTCCCCGTGTGTCGGGAGGATCTTGGGAAGAGAGTATATTTATGTTTTTGAGCTTAAAAAGCACGTAGGATGCCGTGTACCAAAAATATATCGAATATGGTGCCGCGCCCACATTCGCGAATTCACGTAATACATTTGCGAGGTGTATAGGTTGTATACATTATGGTGTCGGGCTCCTTTGCACCCATACGGAAATGACTTGTAAAGGAAAAATGTACAAGCCACGGTATTGTTTCTCCGCGGGATTCTGGTTACTTGTGCATTCATGCGTATGTATGTATAGATACGCCTGCACACTTTGGTATACCTTAAGCGACAACTATTTTCAGCAAGAGAGAGATTTCCATTGTGTTTCCGAGACTCGAGCCAAAGGGGTGGGTGTATCTACGACATCCACAAAAGTTTATACATTTCATTCAATTTTTGTGCAAGTACATCGCACCGACTTATAAATTTACGCCTCGAGATCAGTTTTTATATAAAGTTTTGCCTTGATAAAACATGAAACCCAAAAAATTGTGAGAAATTCGAAATATCGCACGGAGCAGCCGTGTATTTCATGTACTAGTAGAAGAGGAGCAGTAGCGGCACGAAAGCTTCTCGGCCATTTTCAATGGCGTAAAAACACACGTCCTTACCGGTCTCGGAAGCCTCGGAGCGCAAACCCACAGCAAAGGGGAGACAGAAAACAGTAAAAATAAGACGAAGGAAAAAAAAAAAAAAAAGAAGAAGCAGAGAAGGAGGAGGAGGCTCCTTTTTCGAGGAGCTCCTCCGTATACAGGACGTATACAGGCCGCACGGAGGGAGAGATCCTGTCAAAGCTTGACAGGTCGTCGGGGAGCCCCCCTTGCGCCTATATACAATATATGGGCCGCACATACGCAAAACAGTGCCGCGTACGCGTGCGCTCGTACACACATATTTATTATAACATATTGTCTTTCTCAGCCCATACGTATATGTACCTATGGCCCTTTCGTAACATAGCTGTGCGCACCCTCTCTTTCCCTCCATCCCTTTCTCCTCGCCGCAATCACAGCAGAGCAGCGTTTCTCCTCCCCCCTCTCTTGTTATTATTATTTTTTTTTTTTTCTTCCACATACACACACACACATGGGAGATTTCAGGCTGCTCCGGAGCGAGAGTATACGAGGGTAAAAAAGACCGAAACGAGGGAGGGGGGGAAAAAAAGGAAGGAACAATCCTCTCCTCACATCGCGAGGAGGACGCTGCCGGGGGAAGGGACACAGAGGGGCCCTTTCATTCATGCGCCCGTTCTCAGAACGCCGCGCTTCACGCGCACACGTGTGTATGTGTATGTATAATATTATCATTATTGTTATTATTATATTATGCTCCCGCCTTCTCGTCTCTCTCTCTCTCTCTCTCTCTGCCCGGTACATTTATGTACGTTGTACGTACCGCGGTATATACACTTTTGCACTCTCGCTGCGCTCGCGCTTTTAATATGTCCGCTTTCTCCGAGGTTTTTCGGGTGTACGGTATATGCTGCCGCGGAGATTCCTCGGCCATGTATGGGCTTTATGTCTATGGTATATAGTACGTATACTGTGCGTATACTAAAAAGTGCACTGCCGATGCACGAACTCTGGGGGTGTTTGTTCCCCGATTTCGTGGGGTTTATTCCAGCTGAGCACGCAAACGTTGTGTGTTACTTTTTTCCTGATGATGATAATTGCTATATCACATGTGATTTTACGTTTATTGCATTTCCTTTTTTTTTTTTTTTTTTTCAAATGAAAATCAGTCGAATCGCGATCTATCTTTTTATAATTATATACCTGATGTGTACACAATGATATTAATTATGATGGTTAATAGTTACTTGTTACATTCAAGGGAAGTTTTTTTTTTCTAGTATTTACAAAATGTGATCAGAAGCATAAGATAATTTACGAATAATAGTATAGTTTTGCGTGTAGTGAACAAATAGCCATATATATTGACATGGTAGTGGCGATCTTTGAACTTAAATATCATTATTTTCCCGATGGTCCATCATTATGACAATTGCTCCATACCACTCTACAAAGTTCTACCATACAAGAGGTCATTATGGATAATATTTTCCTAAAAAGTAAAACATGGGCGAGTCGAATCGGCTCCCTTTTCACATCGCAACAGCCACGCAAATTTGTCTTTCCCGCAAACGTACGCGCAAACGTTTCACCCGCTTTTTTGAAATTCCTAACGTAGACCATATAGTTATATATATATAGACACAGAGAGCTCGCGGGATATGGCGACTGCATGCATGTACTTACTAATGGAAAGTGAGCCAGAGAGACCAGACTGCATCAGCGCTGGTGCAATGATACACGTCGTTTGAGAAAGAAAGAGAGCGCGGATGCGTGGTGTATTTTCACCCCGGTTTTCCTCTTACGCCGTCGCATCGTCGAGAGAGAGAGAGACCCTTGTATACATATATACATATATACATGCAGCAGTTCGGCTTACACGTAATAATAGAGTCATTAGTATCAACGGCAATTAGGCCCACTTCTCTCTATCTCTATATTATAACATATGAGCAACGTATATTACATGTATACAACTACGTCTGGCACGCCAATTCCGCGATGTCTGATACCAGGCTTACTTATATATATACGTGTATACATATGTATATATACACCGTTGCACGGGCTGTATAAGTACATACACCAGCGGTTCGCCCTCGTTTTAGGAGCCTCCTCCTTCTTCATGGGCAAAACCAAAAAGATGGAGAGGAAGAAGAAGAAGAAAAAAAGTGCGCACGGAGAGAGGGAAGCGGTCTTTCTCTTATTTTTCCTACTCTATGCAGCCGCAACGTCTGCCACTCGTCTCGGCGGCTAGTTGCGCAAATTTACGCGCGTCTGGCGCTACAATGCTGCGCAATTGCGTCTTATGATACCTTGCACCTAACATTACATATATAATATATACATATATATATATATATGTGTGTGTGTATATATGTGTGTTTGTGTGTGCTATTCCACGCATACGCGTACAAGACCACAAACTCGACCTTACAATGAGTAAGACGTGCATGCGCATGACTCGTGCGATGTGCAGCCATATTACGCAATAGGTAGGTACGACGGGGTAAATATTAAAAAAAAAATAGAATAATATAACGATCGATAGCTTGTTGAAATCATTTGCAAGTGCGCTAATCCCTAGTCCTGTGAGGCATAATTATTATTATTTTTTTATTTAATTTTTTTTTTTTTTTACAAAAGTGCATAGGGGTGGATTCGTCGAGCGGGAGATTTATCCAAATATTTTTAAATACAGTACATTTTCTTATTACAAATGTCCACGGGGTATACAAATGGTAATTTTATTTTGGCAAACCGATGCTCATATCCGTATCACGTATAGCAATGAGAAACGCGTGGGCCATTAAAATTTGCGCAAGGAACATTCAGCGTTTTATGTCTACACGTATGCTCATTACACACAAGTGCGTCGTTACAATATCTATAACGCGGTGGGTGGTGTCGAGTTTACGTGTGTTTGCGGCGGCAAGTATATACGTCTTGCTTCGCTTACTTCGGACTTCTCTCTTGGAAACACGGGAGACTTACGTAAGTAAGTAGTATATAACAAGACTACTGCGCGATGCGCCAGAGTGCGATTTCCTATATACCTATATATACGCTCTTGCCCGTGCTCGACTTGAAATCCCTTCTTTTTTTTTTATGCAGGCCACGATTGCCTTGGGAAAAGTACTTAGTTACACCTATACCCGAGCCTATACCTAATTACCTACCAAATGTATTTGGATGAAAATGTGATTCGCACCCGATAATTTGCCAAATTTCTGTAGTTACTCTCACACATCGAAGACAATTATGTAAATAGTACCTATGTTGTACGCACGGAAATGAAAAAGTGCAATAGTTGAAAAAATTGTAAAAAGAAATACCATTTTTAAACCCCATCGACTCCTTCCAAATTTCGTTGTTTCGTCAAATCCTCGTTAAATCTAGATACGAAAGAAATTAAAAAAAAAAAAAAAAAAAAATGCTCGAGAAAAAAAAAGGCACAGTAGAAAAATATAGCCAATACATCCACAAGGTGCACGCAACGTTAGCTACCGTTCTTTTCTGCCCAAATAACTTTATGATGGATTTCCGAAGTAGTTTCCAATACCCGCTCGTCGATACATATAGACGAACGAGCAGGCGATGACGAGGACGAGAGCAAAAGATAAAGAGAGAGGGAGGATTCCGTCGAGCGCATAGAGAGAGGAAAAAGAGCCTCATCGTCTCTCCGTGGGTGGCACGCACAGCGCCCCGCTTTTTATCCATCCGCTCGCCTTTTCTTTTTCTCCCTTTTCCTCTTCTTCCATCGCATTACGCACACTCTGTCTGGCATCAGCCGCGTATATATACACATAGGCGCACATTCGCGTTCGAGCGAGCGAAAATCCCTTAACCGGCAACAAATTCGATAATCGGCCGTCTCGGGAACACCCCCCCGCTCGCGCTGCTTGTCCATCTAAATCGTGTATGGAGCAAGTGATGTGTTATACATATAGCTTTTTTTTTTTTTTTTTTGTTTTTCAACGATAACAAACAGACAAAGTTATTGCACTTATATTTCCTGTTTTATGCCACCCGTGGACGCCTACATTAATCAAAAAATGTACCTTATCGCGCTCGAGATCGGTACTTGCAACGACTCAATCAACAACCAACTGTATAAAGTAGTGATAAAAAAAAAAAATAAAAAAAAGAAAAAAGTGTACATCGGAAACAAATCGATGCATGAATCCCAGACTCGTGATAATCCCAAAGCAGACTCTCTTCGCAATGGGCATATAGATATTTCCCAAACCGACGCCTCTCGTGGTTGCGTTGCACGTTCGTGTCCTATCTTTTTTGGGGAGCTTTGGGGGGGGGGGGAGGAAAAAAAATGTACCACGTATTAGTACAACTACAACTATACTATGCCACTAGCGGCTTCCCTCTCCGGGTAATCCGGATCAGTCGGGCTCCGGAACACCGAAAGCGTTTTAAGGCGCGATACGTCCCGCTGCAAGCTCTCGCGCAGCTTCTACCACGTATACATATATACCTACTCCCCGAGTCTCGATGCTCCTTTTTTTTTTCTCTTCTTCCTTGTTCGGCTGAACGAAACAGCTCGTCAAGGCGTTTTGTTAAAACGCTAATATGAGGCGTCTCGCGTCCTTTCGGATCGCGGGCTGTATACTATTTCCTTTTTTTTTTTTTTTTTTTTTTTTTTTTTTGTTTTTACTTCCTCATTTTACTTCTTTTTTATTTGGCGACAGGCGTATACGCGCTTGTCACACGTACGCCCCGTGTTCTTGCCCTTTTCGTGTTTAGTTGCGCGCGTTGGACAGCTGTTGTGTGGCCCCTGGTATACATACACACCTACATGTGGGTACCACACTACAGGCAATCCTTTTCGCCGACTTGTCAAATTCGCTCATTCTCCCCCCCCCCCCGCTTCTCTCGCTAATCCGTTGTTAAAATGTCCTCCGTTGGCTCTCCCCCTATTGTGATAATGGGTATACAGTAGTGTATATGAGTGTATACGAGGTGGCGCCTGAGTTTAGAGGAGCAGACGGCGATGATGATTTATCGAAAATCCATAAGCTGTCACCTTTGGTTTTGTGTTTTTCTCTTCGCTCTGGTGCCTGGAATGCGGACCGCGTGAAAAGTCTGAGAGATTGATGGGTTACCGTATACAGGAAACGGTATTTTCTTTGCTCGCCCCGACCTTTTTGTCATCGACATGTATTTCTGCTTAACAGGGAAATGATTTATTTACGTGTATATTTAATTGTTAATCGATTGTTAAAAAATGTTTTTTCATGCTTATTGGTCTCATATTAATACACACATTTGTCTGTAAGTTATGGATTTGAATAAATATTAGTACCTAATATGGGCAAACATAATTTAAATGGTTAAAAATAATCTTTTTGTTGTATCGGATACATTTCCACGAAATTGCGCGATATTAGAAAAATATCACAAAAATTCGCATGAAAGAAACTTTTTATTTCAATAACATTATTAAACAAACAATTGATTAAACATTGATGATGCAAATAGTTATTTTAACAACATTCAAAACTTTTTCTTTTTCTCAATGGATTACTTATGAATTAATTTTAAATCTTTGAGCATATGCAATAATTCATCATGGATGCCTCACTAGTAAACAAAATTTTCACAGTACAATTTATGATATTCATAAACATAAAAATCACCATTTTGTTTGCAAATTGATAAAGGGTGAAACTAATAATTAATTTTTTCCATTAAAAAAAGTTTTTTTTTTTTTTTTACAAATTTAATTGACTGATCCAGTAAACTGGATTTTGGTGGACTCGCCACATCCACTCATGTTTTGATTGAATCAATAAATCATTCTTACAATTAAGTATTTTATAAAATATTTGTTGTATATTGAATCAACAAGCAAATAATTATAATAAACGCGTTCGTAGCGTTCGATTATTCGTCCACTGCAAAAGTTCCCCGGTAAACTGGCCAAACGCAGCCGAGACCGACAGTTGTCTGCTGTTGGCACTTTGTCACCGTCGCGGAAACCGAATCGAAAAGTCCTGATATCGGTTACGTTGTAAACAAATGAACGGACAGACGCGAGAGAAGAGCTTGAAATACACGCCCCTTTTCTAATCATCCGAACAGGCCTCCGTTCACGCGTGTAATAAAACGCGCAATTGGCAATCGTTCTCGGGATTCTCGCCTAATGAGTATAAGAGACTATTTATATTTAATCTTATATCTCCCCCCTCGGGTGATCAGTATTAAAAATTTTTATTCCAAAGCTGCGTAAATAGATCATCATTACGTCAGAAAAGAGCAGATAAGAAAATAAAGAAAAGGTGTAAGCACAAGCCAAGATGTACTTACCCGACTCTTTTTCGATTTCCCCCGAAAAACCAGCCCCGTCATCGCTCCACGGGATACGCGATCTCCCGCCGCTTTACACCTATATAACCATACCCAAGCAAAACGCGCGTGCATCGTAAAACTGCACGTAGTCATCGAAAATCCAGCGGCAGCGAAACTCGCTCGTTAGCTAAGTATATTTATACGAATCGTGTGTTTGTTTAGCGTTGCTGCATATATGGGTATGTGGTACATACGCGGAGATGAGACGAGATGGACCGGGACGTGTGTGCATATTATATAGACACGAAAGGCCGGCTTTTCCATTATTTTAAGCCCTCCCGTCTGTGTAAGTATCTTATTATGGAATCAGCTGCTCCGTGTGTATAATGTGCTCTCGATCCTTTTTTCCCCCCTTGGCGTGCTTCTCTCGGCAATGTATTATATCACCTGCGGGGAAAGGCAATAAAACAAAAAAGAAAAAAAAAAAAAAATATGGAAGGAAAAATCTGAAAGATACGGACGTGTGTGCCTTGCTGAATTGAGGGACTCTCTTTTTCATCAATCACGTCTTCTTTTTTTGTCAATTTTTTATCATGTTAGAATTAAGGGGAGTCTGAAAATTAAAAATAAAATGAAATAAAACAAAATTGTTGCTAAAAAGCTGCTGTATTATAATTAACACGCACACTCAGTGATAAATATTTTTTACAAATCCTGTACTTGTATGTGTAAGTACAGCACTACTTTTTCCCACGCATCGTTGTTAATCGAGTGCAAAATTGTTGGCTCCGAAACTTTTTTATTCAATTGCGTTTTGGCTGTTCTCGGAAAAGAGAAAATTCAACGCTGAAAAATGGGCTTGCATCTTGAAAAACGTGTACCACGCACGTGACATTTCTAGACATAGAACTCCAGCCTCACGGACAAATTAACATGTGGATTTTTTTTTTCTTCTCCACTTCGACGCGAGAAGCGCGTCTGACAAATTAAAGATCACGCCCCCCAAAATTCCACGCGGTAGGTATACATCTGATCTTGCTACACTCGATCACAGGGGTAATAAACCATCGAATCGTAAAAAAATGTCACGTCTGAAAACGTGTATTTATATATATATACCTAGTCGATCGGTTCCTTATGTAGATACATACACACGAGATAATACATCCGCGTACGCATCAGGACAAATAAATAACAACGTGATTGATTTCAAGGTTCGCCCGGACTCCACACTCGCGCGATACATATACTCACTTGCATCTTAAAAAAAGGTAAATGACACAATGTACTTATTTGTATCGTTTGGACGTTTGCGCAGCCGGAGAGTTTAGTTACGTGAAATCATGTGTCGTACAAAAAATTAGTAAACGCGATGGGAAATTTATTAGAAAATAAACGTCGTATCTGCGGCTAGGATCGCGTCAAGGGAATTAAAAAAAAAAAAAAAAAAAAAAAAAAAAAAACAACGTACAAGACAGTGGAGGAAGGAAGAGCCTCGAGGATGAGAATCGAAAAGAATAAAAAAATAAAAAAAAGTACATAAAGCTGGCCCGTGCTTTTCCGTGCGCCGCAGGGTTTATCTGGTCGGAACTATCTTTTCCTGAAATACAAATTTTTACCAGTGTTCACGAAACCGTGGAGTGAGGATAAAAAAAATGAAGAAAAAAAAAAAAAAAGAGTAACGCGTTATAGGGAGAGAGAAAGAGAAGCTGGGCGCGAGAAGAGATATTTTCCTCTCTGACTTTTTTCGTCGTCGTCGAGAATCGCGTCGTCGATGGGGCCACCCGCTGCACGGCACTGCGCGTATAATATACGTATACACACGCACTCCGGGCCTATAAACCGAAAGAGGTGTCTCCCAGGTATGTCTTATCTTCGACTCGATCAGACAGTAAATTTTCTAGCGCTCGAGGCTCAGCAGCACCATCACCGACGGACGGACACACACTCTCTTCTCCTCCGCCTCTCTTTCTCACTCTCGTTCGAGCGATTCCATTGATTAGAGATGAGGAGAGCAGCCACACGGTCCTCTCATATACATGTATGTGGCTGTGAGTCATCGCGGCTATTATTTATGCCGATCTATCTCGGGAGCGGCGCTTAATTTTCGCCTCCTCCGATATATTACATGCGTCATGTGTGTGTGTGTGTGTATACACTGCAGATGCGAGGATATTGTATATATACATATACATGTGAGTATATTAGTCGGATTTGATCATAGCCGAATTATCCCCTCGTGCGAGTGAGTTTTGATTATTCATTGGTTTGCCGGGACCGGATGTGATCTATAGTTGTATATACGTAACGGTGCGAGTTACGTTTCTTATCTTATTTTTTGCTGTTTTATAAGGGAAAAAAAAAAAAGAAAAAAGATTTAATTGCCGTTCGATGTCGATGAATTAATCGGCTGACCCGTTTGGGGTGACTGTCCTGCGCGACAAACAGGTATAGATCACAGGGGTCCTCGATCGTCGCATAGATTGATATATTTAAAGCCCAGATATGGGTAAATTTCTTAATACTTTCAAGCTCGAGGATATAGGGTAAAAAGCATCGAGATTGGGCGAGACGCGTCTATAGAATCTCCGATCCAAGTGTTTGCCCCATGGTAATAGACACCCCTATCTTCCTATCTGCCTTGGTGCATCGTGCGCCTCCCCCGCAATCGGCGCACCATCGGGACAAAGCAGAGGAATCCGAAAACTCTCGGCGCACGGTCGTATGGGTACGCCCGAAAATTTTCGTACATATACATACCACGTATCCCGGACGATCTTATCTCGGGCGATAAAGTTAGACGCGAATTAGGGGGAATCGCGCTCGAGTCGCGATAAGCATCTTAGATGCGCGCGCGCTCGCCTCCCTTTTAATTTATCGAGAAATTAAATTGCGAATTATGCTAATATCGAAAGCCCAGCGGACCAGTTTGACGTTGGGTATTTTTTTTTTTTTTTTTTTTTTTTTCATTCCGCTACGTTGTTGCGTTGTTAATGATTCGCTCGTTTGTTCGAGCAAATTGCTCTCGCTCCTTCACCCGGTTGTATATTAAATACACCGAGATACCGTGTCACATTATGTGTATATATACACTCGGGCGCAAAGGAGCGCGATTTATTTTGATAAATCAACATATTAATAAATTAGATCCTCACGGCTGATAAGGTCATTCTCTTTGGCTGGATTCCAGCGTCTTTCGCGCGACAGAAGACAAATTCGTTGCTCGGGAGCGTGAATTTTTTTGATGGTTTCAACATTTTTTAATTTTTTTATAGTCCCCGGAAAAAAAAGTTGTCTATGAAGACAGTCGCTTTTTTCGCTCGTACACTCGTACGCGAGAATGATAAAAAGGCCGCCAAATCGTACACACGTGGCAGCCACCCTCCGGTGAATCAGCAAGTTGACAAACTGCAATACCGAGTCTCTTTCTCAAACGAGGAAAAAAAAATTTTCATCGCATAACACAAGTGTACTATTATTGTCTGAAACTCTTTCTTTATACAGCCCAAGCTAGACTCGCGTGCTAGACCCGAGAGCTGTAAGGTCGAGATCGACGTCGTCCCGCGGGAATAACTCTTGGCTCGTCGCTGTGCATGTATAATACTTGTACACACACGTGGTGGGCAAGTTTTACAGACTCGGGTGTTCTGACACAAAAGTTGCATCGAGCAACCCCGCGTGGTGGTACACGCCTTCCCTGTATTTTTGTTTTTCCGTCGTGGTAACCGAATGAGATTTATATCGACGGCGAAGGAGAAAGTAAACGTCTCTCTGGCTTCGCTGTTTGGGCACTTTGTCTCGACTTCAGAGCTGCCATTGTGTACACCCTTACTCACTGGGAGTATTTTGTCCGAGCGAGCCATCGTTTATGGCCTCTATTGCCCATACATATAATGGTTGTGTGTGACTGATGTCTTTGAACGTTTTCACGCGCTCGATTTTTCCGTACAACAATTTTCTTATCTTTTTTTTTTCTTTCTTTTTTTTTTTTTTTTTTTTCATGTAAATTGATGCACAAGTTCCGTTGGAAAAGCGTAACTGTATTAGTTGTGTAAAAGTAGCTTATAGGTCGCGACGCGTTTCAATGTGTTTATACAAATGTATAAGTTATATACGTACCCTTAAATCTCAAAACATAGTTTGTACATGATTATTAGACAAAATTTGGGTTTGAAATGAGTATTAGACTGTAGCCCAGCATGTGCGTAATTTTCATCGAATAAAGCCGATTCGAAAATTATAAACAATGAAACTGGTTCGTTATGATAAATAGGCTTATATTCTTCTTTTGGTTTCTCACAACGCAAACCAATATTAAATACTAAAAAAAAGTAGTTAGCTAATACATTCATAGGTGATTAAATTTTTTTCAATCGATCAAATCCATCACGGATTATATCGTCTTCTTGTAATAGCAGAGCATGCACATCTATACGAACTATTTCATCCCACGAAATCCACGAATAATAAAACTCACACAATCACTGTGTAAGGACCCTCTTTGGCAGTTCCGCATATTTACCAACAAGCCCAGGTATGTATGTAACGTCCCACAATGTTTCGGAAGCACCGAGCAACCCTTATCTCGCGATTCTTCTTCCTCGGGTAGCTGCTCAGGCAGCTCCAGCAGAATTAAGTATCGCAGGTATACACGTGGAGGGGGAGGGAGATAACAGAGTAAGTATATATAGGGACCGGTTTCGCGGTACATCACGAAAAACAGGGCCATGTAATACAAATACGCTGCAGCTCGTTAAGGGGGTTTTATCATCGGAGTCGCGGCTAAACGGCTTGTCGGACAAGTGCTTAAGTCTATATCGACTTGGTTTTTTTTTGTGTCTCCTGTGAATGGTTGATTTATGCCGATGAATAAGCGGTGCGTTTTATCAATGCGCCAGTCGATTGTGATTGCGTGGATGATTTATCGGGGATTCTTTGACGTTACATTGAAATCATCTCAAATGTCACTATTTTACATGATATTTTGGTCTTGATCGAGAAATATATCATACCTATTATCTACGAAACTCATGCCACAAATTCAATTGAATTTACGTTTATCACAATAACGAACTGTGTCGCGATTCACTGTAGCCGAATGGTGAAAAACGTTCGTTCAACTGGACGAATTGAAGGTCTAAAAAGTATCTTTATAAAAATGGGTACTTTTTTCTACAGCTAAACCATATTTAAAACTGTTTATATCTAGGATGTAACCTGGTTTCTCCCACATAATTATCTGTACAATAATATAAATATTTATGTCTATACGATAATATAAATATTACTGATGATGCAAAATATACTTTTAGAAATGACGTTATATTGTATGGACACAAAGTCCGAGCTAACGGTACCCCAAAAATTTGTTTTCTGTTTCCGCTTCCACTATTGATCGTCGGCAGTAATCAAAAGGGCGAAAAAAGCCAAATCGTCCACGACCCGGGCGACTCGAGCTATGAAAGCGGCGACGAGACGAAGCGGCAATCGGTCAGCCAGCAATCCCACCAGTCGACCTCGTGCGCGGTCCAGCAACAACAACAGCCAACGTCGCATCAGCAGCAACAGCTGGTCGACCACCACCAGCAACAGTCGAGCTCCAGTATGTACCAGCTTCCGGCCCAAGTGTCGCCCAGCCCGCACTCGTACCACCAACCCAGCCACGCGAGCTCTGGTCTCGGACACCACATGCAACAGCAGCATCAACAAACCCAACCAACGCAACAGCAGCAGCAGCAGCACCACGAGACGAGCGCGGAGGGAAGCGGCATCGACGACAAGAGGAACCTTCACCACCAGCTCCAGCACCACTTGGCGGCCGCAGCGCACGGGCTCGTCCATCCCACCGCCACGCTACCGTCCCAGTCGAGCTGCGCCCAGCAAAAGAGCCAACTCGACTACATGCAGTACTACAGCTCTCAGGTAGGTTGTTTTTTTTTTTTTTTTTTTTTTTTTTTCTTGTCAAGAAGGAAAAAAAAAGGTGGCTATCTTAACCGTGGACTCGAATCCTGGTGTGTGCCAACAGGAGTACCTGATAGGCACACCAAGCTCGGCCGAGTTGCAAAAGTCCCTGCCACATACGGCCACGTCGATGCAGATGGGGGCGATAGCACCCACGATGGGCGGCCTGAGCCCGATGGGCCCGTCCTCGATGATGCCCGCGACGGTGCAGGCCGTCAACCACACGATGAACGGCATGTCGATGAACGGCATGGGCATGGGCGCTTACCAAGGCATGGGCACGATGGCCATGTCCAGCGGCCACCACCACCACCACCACCACCACCACCCGAGCTACCACGGAGCCAGTCTCGTGCTCGGTGATTACCATTCCTTGTGACCTTGGGCGGCTCGCCCGAGACGTAAACACAATCAGCATCAGCAGCATCCTCACCCCTACCATCATCATCACCCCCATGCCTATTTCAACGAGTTTCATCAGCAGCGCCATCATCATCATCATCATCATCAGGATAAGGGATGGGAGTCCCCACAGCAGATGCAGCCCCAACAGCTGCACACCCAAGCCCTGCAGCAGCAACAGCACAGCCCAAGCAGCAAGCCGGTGACTATTGTTCAAGCACGAATTTACTGTCTCGCGGAGTAGACTGGACATTTTTCCGTACACACAATGTCATTTACATAAAATACATCATCATTACATATATGTATATTATATACGTATGTAAGCTGTAGCACAAGATGATGACCAGTTTTCTTTTTTTTTTCCCCTTGTTTCATCACCCCTAAGATACATACCTACGTACATTGTGTATGGGTTTACTGCAGTGTACAAACGGGTTAACGGATCAATGGTTAATTTTCAAAGATTTTTTTCCTCTCGATTCGGTTTTCCTTGTTTATCCGTTTTTTTTTTTTCGCAATAGTATAACAACTGCAGAGACTCAACGGTTGAAACGCATGAGGGTACGGATAAACTTTGTTGGTTTGAAAAGTTCAGTGTAGCACAAAATGTATGACGATTACGTAACATATACATACATATACATATTACTTGCGTTATTTTTCTATGATATTTTAAGCGCCGCATGCACACATCTTTCAGATTAAGTACAAGAACCTGAAATTGCAATATTACAAGGTATAGGGTTACATATAACCGGATGGAAAAAAAAAAAAGTGTGAGGGGGAGGGCAACGTTTTGGCATTTTTCGCGGATAAAAAGTGTTGTATCCGTGGTTTTGTAAATATAGGGTAGGCTTCGATGTAGAAATTTACTCGCGTACAAAGTCTCGTTACGATAGATTTTAAAACAAAAACGAACTGAAACCATTCGCCACAAAATGATAGTTACCTCTAATTTTTTTTTTTTTTTTCTTCTATACAAAACAAAAAAAGTTGTGTCAAAAATAAAAATATACTTACGATACTAGTAACCATACGGACAGAGGATCGATTTGTAAGCGTATATTGGTATACGATACATCGTTTGGATTATAAACGATAATAAAGAAGAATTTAAAAAGTAAGCGTTTCGTGTTACTCGTCCTTCTTGTACATGTATGTAGATAGAAAACAAAAAAGGTGTAAACGGCTCGAGGCTTCAACGTTGACTATATGCGTGCACTCTCTTTGGATGATATTTAGAAAAAATCTCGAGAGCTAGTAAAATTTTTTCGATGACAAAAAAGAAAAAGCGCTGCCGGAGAGACCATCAGCGGATTTTATTTTGAAATTTGAAAAAACCGAACGCCCGTATTTTTAGATTTCTATTCGGTTGGATATGAAAACGTATTTGAATAAAAGTAAAAGATAAAAAAAAAATTCAAGTGCGTTTGGAAGAATTTTTTATATTTTCGGCACCAGAATAAAAATGCGTTATCTTTGTAGTAACTTGTAATAAAGCGAGATTGTCTGAGAATGGCAAAATTATCCAAGAAAAAGAAAGAATCAAATTTTAAAATAAATCCCCAAGCTGCTTGTCTGTCGAATTTTTTTCAGCTCGATTTTAAAAATCTACGAGTGTCAGGATAGTTAAGTACACGAGTTGCAATGCTGTACACCATCTGCACTTGTCAACTGTACATATAAATATCTACGAGACAAGTGCTGTAGTGGCAAATCAAGCGTATATATACATATAATATCGATAATGAAAAATCGCGTGATCTTATCTATTAGTATGCGAAGCATTAAAATAATAATAAAAACACTACGATTAACAATAAAATTAATAATAATGAAAAAGTAATAATTAGCTGATAGTTGCTCCAAACTTTTGTTCCGAGAGAAAAAAAAAAAAAAAAACAAAAAAAAAAAAAAAATCAAATAAAAATTGAACGAAGACGAGGAAATGGTGCGTGCACAGCGAAGCGACCAGGCGCGTACAAGGCGAGACGGAGCGCGAAACTTCCATTGCCAACTGGGTTATACACGCGCCTTTTCTCTTTGTCGTCCGCATCGTGTTTTTCCTTCTTATATCTGTAGAGATACACACACACCCATACGTACATTTACACACATGGTTGCATTGTTGCAAACTGTGACCGCGGGACGATACAGGGTAGCAGTAGTGTGGCCTCTCGACTATACCCTCGAGTGTAGATTTTTTTCACTTTGACAAATTCCAGTTTCAACCATACACTTGTTGTTAAACTCTGTGATTTTCGGAAAAAATTTATCAAAAATTTTTTTTATAACAGTATAACGCGTATTGCGTGAAATAGCGTTTGCTTCGTAGAGTGAAAATTGTGCGGACGCAGATATGGAATATTTTTCACCTTTCAGAAAGTAGGGCTGGTTTTAAATTTAGATGGAACAAAAAATAAAAATGGAAGAAAAAAAAAATTTGTCTCGAATACTATTGTACAGCAGTGTTACGGTGGAAAAGAGCAAAAGAGGGAGCGAGAGAGCGAGGAAAACTAAATTTAGCATAGCATAGCGGGTAAGGCGACTACTTCTTCCCGAGACGTTTAAGTGACGGTAGTTGCGTGATTATAGATCGACCGAACGATTTTTTTTTTTTTTTTTTTTTCGCGAGGAGAAATCCCACCGGTGATTAATGACGATAAAACCTGCACCGGCAAAGACATTATTGATTAATGCTCGTTAATCTTTTACCTTCAAAGTCGTCTCCTATTATCTGCTATAGACGCGTTTTGTTTGATTTTCCTGTTAAGGAAACGCCGATGAAAATTCTAATTTTGCGTAACAAAAGATTGACGCACGCACAAAATAATGTACACTACTCAACACTTACACTGGCAGACGGACAACAGTGAAAAGTCGAAATATACATAAATATACATATACATACCTATGGTCTATGAACACAAATAATGTTAAATACATAATATACGTACATGATATTGAAGGCAGCGGTGATTTTTCATCGTCCACAATATGCGCAGTGTAGAATAATATATGAAATACAATGTTTCGAGGCGAGTCGATCGAACCTATATTATATAGCAGACACGTACATTTACATTCCGACGGACTTGGCCTTTTGCGATGTATTACACATCTCTGTCTGAGTTCATGATTATTGTTGTTGTAATAAATCGCTCAAGGTGTCTTGTTTCGAGCTTTAGCAAAGTGTTGATTCGATCGGTTATTGCAAAATTTCAATGTTTCCTTTTGTGTGTGTGTGTGTGTGTGTGCCTGTACAAGTACCAATACCTTGTGAGCTTTTACTCCAAATAAAGATTTTTGTACCGGTG
Source organism: Copidosoma floridanum (assembly GCF_036245765.1). Classification (NCBI taxonomy): domain Eukaryota; kingdom Metazoa; phylum Arthropoda; class Insecta; order Hymenoptera; family Encyrtidae; genus Copidosoma; species Copidosoma floridanum. The sequence goes on from NW_028321890.1 coordinate 34,080,776, forward strand.
ATGTATTTTTTGCGCTGTAATTGCATTAGTTTATTTATTTTATTATTATTATTATTTTTTATTTTTTTTTTTTTATAAACTAAATGATATTCGAGAAGCTAGACAAGCTCATTAGGTATCAAGTGTTTGCGATATCATCCAAGATTACCCAAATACTTGATTGTCGCAAAGATTATAAATGCACAATTGGTTTCGAATGAAAGACTCTCGAAGAAAAATAATTTCCACTTTAAGAGGAGCAAGACTGCCGACAATGTACAAGCAGTGCCACAAAAGTACAGTGCGTTAACTAACGTTGCCGAAAACCCACTGCGTTATCTAAACAGAAATCAAAGTGTTAAATGATTGATTGTATCGGTGATTTCTATTAAGAAAAAAAAAAAAAAAATTAGACTCGTCCGTGAGAGCTTGCTTGATTATGTTACAGACACAATGCAAATGAGGTGAAAACATGATTAAAAGCTGCGCAAGGCTTGTTAAACAAAATAACAATTATGAAAAAAAGACGACTCTTGCACAAAGCGACATGCGAGTCACGCGCGCAATTTTCGCGTTTAATGGATTATACACATTATAATATACTATGCGACATATATTATATATTATAAATAAAACAAAACAATATTATATATAGAAAGTGAAATATAGATATTACTGTAAGTCATACAAATATATATAAAAATGAATATAAAAATATAAATATATAAATAATTTATGCGAGTATACAAAGAAAAAACACGTAAAGTACGTACGATTGGTGTTAGCCGTTGTCCGATAGGTAAAAAAAAAAAATAAATAAACAAATAAACAAACAAAGTAACACTTACAAGTAAGGTGAAATTATTCGAGCGGCTGACGATGGTCGAGTATTTGAATAAAAAAAAAAAAGAAAACACAAAAAAAACAATGTCCAATACTATGATGCACAATATATTATATTACAAGACATACATAAAACGACTGCGACAAGTTCGAGTCACGATGTAAGAGCGCATGTCGAGTATAGCGTTGATGTTATTATTTAAATTTAAAAAAAATGAATAAAGACGAGTCGTGCAACGCCGAACGAAAAAATTAATCACTGTGTACTTTTATACCTTCCTTACATCCTCGTTAATGAATTTCCCACATTTTACATGAAACCCAAACTTTCGGGCTACACTTCAAGGATCGCCCGTACATTACACACGAGACACGCCCATCGCAGGGAAAACCCTTCGAAATAACACATCACGGCTAACAACGACGCTGGCAATCGATACAGAGGAATCAAGAAAGGAAGGAAAGGGAGGGACCGCTCTCTACGCATCAGCCCGGACTCCTATTTACGCCGAGGGCCGATCTAGATAAGGGGGCGATCGGTACAGATAAGCATCGCATTATTTATCGGGCGATCCACGCGCCCCCGCACAGCTTTGATCGGAGCGAGCCTTTTGCCGACGCTGAGGGTTAAAAAAAAAAAAAAGCGTGTGCTTACATCTGGACCTCGAACCGATTCTTAGTCGTCCTCCTCTTCGCCTCGTGGACTCTTTTGTTGCAGATTTCTTTCTCTTTTAGCCTACGGGTGTATTATCTACGGGGGAAAAAATGCCTAAGCGCCAGCGATACCTACACCCGTGAATCCCACCCCATATCTCTCGATAGTCTCCAAGATACTGGCAAATCTCGTTTCGTTTGGTTTGATGAGGCGTATACGGAGTGCACGCGGGGGATGATACTCGTGTCCAACAGACGTACCATCGAAGTTGAATGGAAAATGATAAGTATACTAAAGGCTTGAAAAGACGAGTTATCAATTCGAAGAGTATATGGCCAAACAAATCGTTGGAGATTTCGTGGTAGAAAAATGGTTAAAAACTCGGAAGAAAGTTGCCCTCTCGTCGAAAAAAGAAGAAAAAAATCCTCTCGTTTTTAACTTGAAGGAGGGAGGGAGGAATCGTATCATCTTCTTTTTCGAGACAACGGCAGCCAAGCGGAATAAGAGCAGTCGACGCGTGCTCATCGGCCTGTTATAATTTCGGCTCTATTAGGGCCCGCGCAACACAGGCCCTCGCGCACGAGTTCCGATAGACCAAACGCCAGGGGATTTTCGGCCGGATCGTAAAGTTAAGCCCTCCAGGCTCTTTCGTCTCGGCTTTCCCCCCCCCTCCCCCCTCTATATTTATATACATACGTGTGCTATTGTGTTTTTTGCAGATTGTACAGTATATACACGTATAGGTGCGTGGTGTCTGGTCCAATCTTCCGTCAATAACCCGTCACGTCTATACTTGCGATGATCTCTCTTATTTTCCCCTCTTTCGTCGATTGCCTTTTAAATCTTTCTCACTGTAGAAACAGAGAATTGAGAAAACAAAACCATCCTGTATCATCATATTTGATTGATTAGCAAAGGAAATGAGGATCGAGGATGAAACGAAGGTAAATTCGGTTGGACAAAAGCTGCCTATACCTGTAATTTAAAGGCCGTTCGATCCTCGTTACCCAACTCGTCCAAACGATCCGTAAAGCGAATAAGATAGACGAAGCATCGGTATGGCAATTAAGAAAAGGTATACGTACCCACCGTCGAACAAGAAAAAACGAAACTATCGAGTACAGTTCGGTTGCCCATGTAAAAAAGTACAAAGAGAGAGACGAGCTGTGTACTGTGTATAAGGAAAAAAAAGAGCACATCACGGGAGCTACATCCACGAGCCTCTTGACGGTCCCTCGCTCGTGATGCCCCCCGTACCCGTCACGTCAAGTATACAAGAGCGCTCCTTGACACCGACGGGACTACGCTACCTCGGACAATGGAGCGCGGGCCATCTCGCAGCACAACGCCCCGCCGATCTCCAAACAGTATAGGTATTACATCTCACGGATGCGCTTTTTTTTCCACGTTAACGTACTTCCATACATATAAAGTTTAACGGAGCAGGCACGAGGAGAATAATAGAAAGAGACCTGCCGCGCGAAGAAAAGCGCAAAAAAAAAAAAAAAGGAGCACCGGTGGCTGCAAGTATACATGGATGTACATTGGTATACATATTGGGCGCGCGCACACTTGACCTGGTAATTAGGCGTGTATGGGGTGTCGCTCGGCAGGAGCTTAATGCAGCCACAAAAGCAGCCATTGCCCCCTGCTCGACTGTTTATTGTCGCAAGTATACTTACACGTAGTGTATAGCGTATGTATACAAGGCAACAGTCGGAGTCAGTCCCCTTTTGTTGCAATGGGCGAGAAAACGAGAGGGATGGGGGGGGAGGGGGCGTGTTTGGGTTAGACATACTCGTAAGGGTCCATGTAAGTCGATGATATTTGTCGGAATGTCCATTGAATCGCGTGAGTGTATATACTATACGTGGCAAAACAAGACGCGTTGCAAAATATAATCAGCTCCCTTCGCAGCATGGAGCCGCTCGGCTTATCGAATAATACTGTTTGGGCTCTCCCGCTCTCGGCCGAGAGATAAGAAATTCCTGGCACGTACTGTACGCCACGCGCTGTATTTTTCCAGGAAGCAAAGGGACACATTTTTTTAACTGCGAGCGCCCCAACGAGAGATTGAGAGAGAAAGAAAAAATAAAACAAAGGTGCCCTCATAGGTGAGCTGCATAATTATGCCGTGTGGGATGCCGTACGTATACATATATGTATAAAAGGGTCCATCTCGGAACTGCGAGGGGCTTTCCTGGGAGGCGGACGCAAACAGGGAGGAGGGGGGGGTCGCGCGGAATTTAAATTTCGCAAATTAGTCCGTCCATTACACCCTCCGGGGCAATCGCGCGCTCTGATCTGCCATGCCGAGTCTCGTGCTACGCGAGGATTAACGTAGGTGGTATAGGTACAAGGTGTATACATATACACATTTATATATAAGACACAGCGCGGTGATTTTATGTGCGTCCCGCGTATACGGTCGCTTATCTCGGAAGCCATCATCTGCGGGGACCAACGTCGTCTTTTCCAGCCTATCATATCTCGTTCTATAGACTAGAAAAATATAGAGACGAAGCCTTTGCTAGGTTGCTTTGCTCTGTTGCTGAAAATTTACACTATCTCATATAATTTGTATAGAGTACAAAATTCGTGAGGGTGACGTTCGCAGCGGTCGATCGAAACGTCCGCGGATGCATACTATATATTTATTGTTTTTATCTCATATGACGCGCACTCGAATTCTAAGAACACCTATATGTACTGTAACTCTGATAAGTTTGAGCAAAGAGTAAAATGTAACTGCACATAACGCGGTAAAGAAGGTTTTTTTTTTGTTTTTTTTTTTTTTTCTATAATCGTAAATCTAGCAGGACCGAAGTGATTTTTGCGGTACAATTGAATACACGCAGATGGGCTCATCGTGCGATTATTATGCTTCTTCTCTATCGTCCCGAGGGAACGTTGATCGCGTTCAATAACGGAACAAAAGGTACATGTATACGTATATAGCAAAGGCAAATTATTGTTTAGCATGGTGAGTCTTACGTGTCCCTCTTACATGATCCCGAAAGCCAGAAGGAGCAAATCGAGGGGGAGGGAAGAAAACGAGGAGTAGCAAAGAAGAAAGAAAAAAAAGAGGGAGAGAGTGACTGATCGCGCTTAGTCCGAATAAATTGCGTGGCAGTCTATGCGGCTGCATAAATTAATTTCACCCGTCCGGCCCATAAATATCCCTCGCGCGTATATACCCCACGCGGCCGCACCGCTCGAAAATCAATCCCCCCGCGCACACGGCAGCCACCGCACAACAACGAGCGCCCTTTCGACCATACCCCCCATCCCCTTTGCTTGTAAAACGACCGCGGCTTGATGAATTCCCGTTGATAGGCCCTCTCTCTACCGTTCCGAGCGCGGCCGATCGACGAGAAACTCCCCCGGGGGTGGGTTTTCTTTTTTTTTTCTTTTTAATCGCCGGATTTGGCGAGTATTTTGGTGGGGATGTGTGGATCTCAATCAGGAAAGATTGTATAACAAATGAAGAAGAAAAACAAAGTTTACTCAGCAAAAAAAATGTTTGATGGACGGACGCGATGTTTTTCTTTTCCTCTCGGGCGCCACGCTCTTCTCGGTTACGCGCATCATCATCCGTATTATACAGCCGCCACAATATATATATTATACGCTCCTTATCGCGGCCAAGTATACCTTAATTTTTTTTTTGTTTCCGCGAACTCATTTCTATCGCGCCATCCGCTGGACACGGGCATTTGTAAATATTATTGCGTTCCTCCTCGGTCGCGTTACTCATCAAGCCGCCTCGACCCTTTAGCCGGCTGATCAACGTGGCGTTGCGTTTCGTTCGAAAGAGATAAGAACACGATTTGATGGAAAAAAACATTCCTCCCAGAAAAGCTCCAACGTGAAACAACACCATTAATATATAGTATTAACGGAGCGCGTGTCCTTTCCGAAGCGGCAAAAACAGCTAATGCCTATATTGTATAGGTAGGTTGAACGTAGGTATAGGTACTTACGCGCAGAGGTAAAACTGAAAATAAATATACATAAAGAGAGCGCATCAGCAGACCGAAGAAGAGAGAGGGGCGGATGTAATATACGTACATGATGATGTGCCAGGGTTGCACGCGTATGTATACCTTTCTATATATATACATAGCCGGGTAATGCGCGTAGGGAGGCTCCCGGGGGGTTCCCTCGTCCTCGTGTGTTATATATATATATACGGTAATCCGACACCAACAACGCCTCACCCTACTCTCTCTCTCTCTATCTCTACCGACCCACCGCCTTTCTCTCTCTCTTGTTCTACTTTTTTCTCTCTCTCTCTTCTTTCCTTCCCTGTTCCGTGTGTGCGTATATTTCATTCTCTCTCGCCCTCGAAAACCAGCAGCCAAATCATAACCGCATTGTACGCGCGAGGCGCGACAATGCAAACTTCAAATTCGGAGCCTGGGTGTCGGTGCTGTACTTTGGAACAGTTGTCGGGAATAAGCCCCCTTGTTAACAGCCGCGGACGCGCTACTTACAACCTCCTCCCCCACCCCCAGCCCCCAAGGGGTATATACAACCGAATTAGATAATATCTGTGAAGGTATATAATATATACCTATACCGATGAAATTGGCTGATTAGTCACGTGGTATGCGAATCTTTTCTAAAACGACTCGATCCTTCGCATCGATGAAAAATCGTGCAGTATCAGTATATATTATGTAATGTAGTGTTGCACCAACCCTCATCTTATGGTCGTTGCAGCATATACACATAAAAAACCGCGTACGCACACACATATATATATATATATATATATATATATACTTGCCGGCGTCGTTCCGCGAAGTCGCGAATTATGAATACGATTATCTTCAGCACGCCAGGGTGGTGGTGGTGGTGGTGGTCGAGGAGGAGGAGGCCTTGACGGGCGGCGCGCGCGCGCACGCGAGCGCTATATCCCGGTGGTGTCACCTTACACTCCCTTCCGACTCGAATCCATCTCTCCCGCGCTCTTCTCCACGGCGGCTGTGTCTCTCCCTCTGCTCCTTACACTCGCTCTAGGTATATTATGCGTCCCTTGTCTCGGCAGTTTGTACAACTATCTGTTTCTTTCTTTCTTTCCTTTTTTTTTTTTTTTTCCTTTTTTCTTTCTTCTTCACTCGCTGATTTCTCGCTAGTTTTCGGACGCATGGTTTATCAAAGAAAAAGTCTTGCGGAGCCATCGGGTCCGTATCAGTCGTCAAAAAAGGAGATGGGCAAGGGAAAACGACAAAACTGACGTGTTACATCGGCGAACGAGAAGATTATATATATATAGGTATCTGATGATGAAAAAAAATAAATAAGCTGGAGGAATACAAAGGAAAGTACAGAGAGGGAGGGAGATGAAAAAAAAAAAAAAAAAAAAAAAAAAAGAAAAGTTGGCCGAGGCAAGAGTTGAAGAAGCGCAGACAGGGGGAGGAGGATGAGGATGGGGAAGTGTATGCGTGTGTATACAAAAAGGTAAAAAGCACGTGCGTAAATGTATACACATACACGTTGTTCATTTTATTTTTCTCCTCCTCCCGCCTCCTCTCTTTCTCTTGCACGCGCGCGTTATATAGTTTCTTATTCCTCGTAACTGAATCCCACGAATAATTGGACCTCCCCTGCTAGCTTTCCCCCCCCCCAACCCCTGCTCCGTCCTCGCTCGTTTCCTTGTGTATATTACTCCTCCCGCGATGATCTTGCCGTGTTTGATAATGCGGCTTTTCCTAGCGTATCGCGGCCGTTGCTCAACTCAACCCCTCCCTCGTTTCTTTTTCTTCTCCTCGCTGGTGAATAAAATAACGCGAAAGCCGTGTCTTTCTACCATTTTCTTTCTTTTTTTTTTTTTTTTTTTTTTTCTTTCATCTGCCAACTGGAATACGTACACGGTATCTCTGCTCTCTCGTTAGAGCCGTCCTCTCTCGCTCTTTGGTACAATTTAATAATGATGAGTCTCGTCTCAGGTGAAAACCACGCTCTTCCAGTGGTTTTTCCCTTGTGTATTAATTTCGCGCGAATTTTTCTTGCTGAAGTCACTCCCTCTCCCCCCTTTAATTTTTTGATTCGTAGGGTAAAAATCTTTGTTTTGGACAAAAAAAAGATAGTAGAGGCAGTTACAACTGACAAAAGTTCAATAAGAAAAAAGAAAAAAAGGAATCCAAATACTCACGGAGCCATAATATGTAAGCTTTCATCCCTTAATTGCATTCATACACGTGGAACATAAAAAAAAAAAAAATCTGATTTACTGTCACACGTACGCGAAACGTATTCGCGTGCTGATGCACCACATCTCTTTCTCTCCCTCTTCCATATATAGCTGTATACAAACAGGACGTGTACGCACGTACCTATATAACACATGTACCGATGTACGCGCGCGATAATAAATTTACTGGGTAACTAGAACTGCCGTGCAGAGAGTTGGCTCGCGCGTGTGTGAGTACGTGCGCCTGTGTGTGTATAATAATACGGGCCCTCAGGGGGGATATATGTATATAAAGGTATATATAGTTTCATATATTATATACATGTTATAAGCAAGTCCACGAGGATAGGGATCGAGAGGCGCTAAGTAACTACCGGTCGATCGCATGGGCCGATAACGCGTATATTCGATCGTTATGTGCGAGCGAGAATTACTGTACTCGTTTCCTCTGCTCCCTTTCCTTCGATGCACGGACATGCTTCGATCGAAGATGCTTCCGAGCCGGCGGCCCTTTCAATTAAACGCAACTCGCGTGTCTCTGATGGAACGCGATTGAAAGTGCGTCGACGGGATTCTGAAAAACGATGCCCTGGTAAGCAGCTTGCTATGATTACACGCGCGCAGGTATATATATATATATACATATTTCATGCAAGTCCCGCGGATGGCATTCGATGATCAGCAAACACGCTGGATTTCCACTGATGCCAACAAACATTTCAATTGCCTCTCTTTTTCTCTCTCTGCTATGAATATAGACACACCCGTACGTATTGAGGTGCGAAAAGTAATATATTTCTTCGGCTCCGAGTTCCACTCGAAATCAACGCTGTTGGCCACCGCAACCCTGTCCCACCACATGCACTCTCGGTATTAGGGGCCAATATAGCTACTTAGGTGGCCTTATCTCACCCCTCCCATTTTTTTTTTTTTTTTTCTCAAGCGTCAAAAGCTAAAAGCAACCGTGTATATATGCGTGTTATGACGTTTATGAATTGAATTCTTCCACCCTCGCCACGCCGACGGGCCAATTCGAGATGATCGCACCATACGCTCGATTATACCGGGAGAGGGGGAGATGCTATCGCCGATGGTCCTCGGGGAGCCCTCGAGAGAAAGAAAGGGGGGGACCCCGAGTGCACTTAGCGCCCACCCACGCCCCCTCTACCAGTGGCTTGGGGGTTACTCGGATGCACGTCGGGATCGTGTATTTAAAGAGCGTTGGAATCGTCGGAAGCTGTTAGGGGCGCTTCGTTAGATGGATGGGATATGTATGTATATATATCTTTTTTCGATCGCGCCATTGTTGGCTACGGCCTATATGCTGTTTGGGACAAAGATTTTTTTTTTTTTTTTGGGCTATATTATGTGCTCGCTTCTTTGGGATGTACTTGGAAAATTACTTTTTGCAGTACAGCACGGGTTTATAGATTTTAGGAGATCGAGTGATTAAATATATATTCCCCATGCATATGGTGTATAAAAACTCCACGAAAGGGTGTTCTCATGTGGTGCTCATCGAAAATTTTTCCCATTCGGTCCTCTCTCTCTCTCTTATTCCCAAACTCGATGAAAAATCGCGCACGTTGATGGTACCGTCGACTCACTGACATAAAAAAAAAAAAAAAAAGTGCGCAGCGTCCTGAAAAATGTCTCGACTCGCCCCTCTCGAGCGCCGTGTCAAACACGCCCCAACGAAACACCGCGCATCTGCATTCCTATTGTATGACAATAACATGTGTGTGTGTGCCTATACGCGTACGAGGTACCGAGGGATGGGGTTCGCGACATATGTATATGGCGGGACCCTCGAAAGAGGAACAAAAAATTAGCACCCCACGGCCATCCCTCTGTCTCTCTGCTCCCCTTTCGTGCGGTGCTCTCCCTTTGTTACCATTGGCCGAAGTATACTCCAATGGGAACGACACTCGGCGACCCCACACACGCTTTGCGTATAAGTACGGAGGGAGGGGGTTGTTTGAACTATATCTTAGATGGGGTTAGCAGTGCGGTGACGCGCACGTTATGTCGTTAGGCTGAATTAACCACGCGTTTCCGACGCGAAATCAGAAACGACGGATACTTTACTGACAATATTTTTTTTTTTTTTTTTTTTTTTTCCTCTCACAGCACATTTGGCTAGCTGACTTGGTTTTACACACATACATAACATTTATCATTTCAACTCCATTGCCATTGTATTTGATTGAAAAATAAAATACGTTTGTAAAACTTTTCCCACCTCTTTTTGAAAAATCGTTGGGGCAGATACATGTATATTATCTAAATGTATATAAGTGCATTGCGATCAGCTGAACACGAGCAATCCCCACTACATGTATAATACCAATGAAGGTGATGAAGCTTATCTAAAGTCATTAGCACAAACATAATGTATACACATACTATGTCTCGTTGTCAGTTAGCATAATATTTCTTGAAAAAACAATTAGTATTGTTTCATATCTGTGAGTTATCCTCGCGATTTGTTCAACAGGACCAAGTACAACTTGATTAAGTTTTTTTTCTTTTTTCTTTTCACTGCGTAAATGCAAAGTATACTGTTCTGAAATTTCAGGTATAAAAAAAGAAATCATGTAGAATTTTTAAACATTAAAATGTGTAAAAACAACGTTAAAGAAGGAATTGGATGAATTTTTTATATAGTACAATCGAATCATCGAAGGTACAAAAATTATACGCATAACAGGGTGTCTTATCTGTATGAAAAGTAAAAAAAAAAATGTATAACATGCAATTCATGTATCATTTGCAACATAAAAAGAGGATTGAATCAATATCATGTCTCTAAAATCTTTGTGAATATAAGTATAGTGACAATGGGAAGGGTAGAGAGATAATTGAAAAAACAATACTATTTATAGCTGTGTGGATGTCGAAACTTTCCAATATATATGTATTTTCCACAGTGTACATTTACAGCAGATAAGTAACACAAGATTTTATTTTTATTTCAACCGAATGTGTCGACAACTGATGATATCCCTACCGTGGAGTGGATGCTGTACCTCCAGAAGTCGAATTACCGTTGGTTGAAGTGTGAGCTTCGGAAGAGTGGCTCCTTGTACGTTCGTTACGACCTGGTGACGGCTGGGTACGACCATACGATGCGTCGTTGCTTACGTTATAACGTCTTTCTAAAACGAGGATGTTCCTTCCATTGACCGTACGTGGGGTGATAGTACAATAATGCGGTCGTTGTCCCGTCATAGTTGAGCCGTATATTTACAGTTGCTTTCAACTTGCACTTGAACAAGTTATATATCTCCCTATATTACATAGTTGTATTGACGAAAGTGAGTCTCATCCCCCCCGCTCCCCCACAGCTCCCCCTCGATTTACGTAGTTATTTGCTTGTTTTAACGTCATTTTTAATCAAATTATATTTGAGTGAGCTCCCCCCCGCTCCCCCTCCCAGTTGGGAACTGATAGCGAAACATCGGGTGAACCAACCTACCTTATCTTGCCTTATCTTGTTAAACTTTCAACTTGGTATTGTAAGAGGTAATTTCACTTCAATCGTGTTGTAATGCAATATATGCAATATAATACACATGTATACCCTACGCGTATTTTTTTTTTTTTTTATACTTTTTGTTTCACGATTCAACCATTCGGATATAAAAAAAAAAAAAAACATACGTAGAAGTAGGTTGTACTCAATTACATTCATAAACTTTTTTTGATCACTGTGTCAAAGCCAGCATGTAACATCAACAAAAACAACTTTTTTTTGAAATATATATAAATTTCACATATTTTCTGCGTAGAGGAACAAAAAGTATTTTTCGCGCCACACATTTACATCCAAAACAGAGTACCTAAGCCATCAAGGTGTGTCTGATCTTTTTTTCTCCTTCGTGGATCTCCAGAGTTTTATGCGAGATTTATCATGGCGCAAATCGGCAAGTTTAATTAATTGAAACGTCATTCGGAATAACGAGATAGAGATCCCCTTGGTTTTATTCATACGATATAGGCAAAAGTTGCCAAAAAATGCCTACATAATATATTGGCATCCACCCAAGTCTTTTATCAGCTTTTATTTTTTTAATTAGTAAAAAAAAAAATAGTGTGACGGAAACAATTTTAAAGGTGTTCAGATTATTATCACTGAACGTGAAGACGCTTGCTTAATTTCAGTTTTTTTTTAATCTTTACAAATGACTTGGTGGTTGCGTCAATTTGCATGCCAATTACAGCCAACTCCGTGTATATCGAGCGCGCAAGTCGACATTATATTAATTGCGCAATGCACTCGCGTTAATGTGTCGCTGTTATTCTTTGGGGACTCCATCAAAATAGGGGTTGCTCAAACAGCATCTTGTGAGTAAGTATTTATAGAATTTGCATCATCGATTTCAAACGTGTGAAATGAAACTTCCAAGAGTAAAAAAGTCAGCAATGGAAAAGACTGTACAATCATATATATTACAAGCATGACCGCAAATATGGGCAAGACAGACAGCGTGGACGAGTAAGTGGAAAAGAGCAGAGAATAACAAACGTATGGACGCAGCTTTGGATAATTCTCACGGTGGAGGGAGAGAGGGAGATAAAAAAAAAAAACCTTGCCAATTGGAGTCAACTCATCTAAATAGTTCACTGGGCTGATGTCGCTCGTGGCAGCTTCGGTCTCTCTCTCTCTCTCTTTCGCGCACACACACCCACCATCCGTATTTGCTATTCCGCTGATATTCCATTGGTGTGTGTATGTGTGCATGGATTATGTAAGCGGCTCTACACATAGGATGCGCTTTGCTAAATTTGTGAACGTGTGCCGTACACAAACGCGTGGCTTTTTTCATCGTCGCCGAGTTACTTGACTGAAATATCGTGCTTTTCGTTTTTTTTTTTTTTTTTTTTTTTCTTTCGCTCCATAAGCCTTCTAGACTATAGGGTATAGACAAACTACTCGTTTTTTTTTTTTTTTTTTTTTTAATTTTTTAATACCCAAGTAAGTACAACGAGTGAAAAATAAACAACACGACCAAAGCTGTACCGATCGAAAAGAATTGAAACTCAAGCTCAGAAACCCTTGGCTCCCTCGGCACTTTAACGAGACTGGAAAAGTAAAACCGATTCCTCCTCCTCCGATAAATGATCGGTATACAATGTGCGAGCACCTCAAAGACACGGGATCGACCATAAAAAGTCTCTTTCTTTCCCTCTCGAAGCCAAGCCGTTGCTTTTGCAGTGAGCATCGGTATTAGCCATCATCATCAGCAACACCAAGCGTCGTCGTATATACATGTTATAGGCGCATGCATTAATGCATGCACTTTACGCAGGCAGCAGAGTGTCGCCGTCGTGCACACACACACAGACAGACAGACGCGGTGCGAAGCTTCGCGCGGTCGTCAATTACGATTAATTAGAGCGGAGACTGACAGCGGACGCGCAACTACCATCGCCACATGCATAACTATACGTAAGCGTGTAAAGGAGGAGGAGGAGGAGGAGGTCCCCGTCTGTCGTGGACGCTTTCAAATGCGCCGTTTAAGCTCTCTCTCCTGCATGTCTTTTTCCTTCTCTCCTCATGCCACTGTTGCTGCCACGACGATTTTTTTTTTTTTTTTTTTTTTATTTGCAACCCCAAGTTATATCCAGCGCAGTTACTTCACTTCCTATACGCTCTTTGGCGCAACATGTAAATAGGTACATGCTCGTGTCTACATCCTGACATATGTATGGCCGCGCGTTTTATGTACAATGGGTCTTGATTCGAAAAATCGAGTCCATCGGGCATCTTAACTATACGGCGATAAACAGCCGCACAGTAATAACATAGAACTCGCGCCCCGAGGATCTTTATGGTGCAGCCGATACTCGTACCTTTTTTTTTTTATTCCATGTGCATAATACACCTCGTTTTGGGTACAAAACCAACTTGCGGTTCGTCATTTAAAATCCAAGCTTTTGTAAGCGACTCGTGTGGGGAGAGGGGGTGGCTTCGTCGCGGGAGCCGCGTTTGGCAATTATCGCACGTGGGCGCTAACAAGGATAGACGCGTCTACAGTTCCTCTTGCACACGAGCAACAAAAAAAAAATATATACATGTATATATGTATAAACGAAGACAGGGAAACACAGAGAGAGCTAATGGCCTCTTCCCCCTCGAGACACGTCCCGAATACGCGGCGAATTAGAATAATTCGTTCCGTCTGGCTGGGCGTCGCTTCCAATTGTTACGCGTACCTATATATACATTATGTACGTGGGTGCGTACCCCATCACCAAAAGCTATATATACGTACGAATGTTGTACAAGCAGCCCCCTAACGGGAGGCAGGACGTGGTATATTTATGAGAATGTGTATACAAGTTACATTGTACCTACAACATGAATATAAACACATAGAGATTCGGGTGTCTCGTGTATATATTGTAGGTGTGTTTAAGTATATAAGTACTGCATGTAACATATTGTAACGTAACGATTGTGAACATCTAGACTATGGGCTTTTTGTATTTTATGGGCAATACATATACTAAACTCACACGCGTGTGTCTGTGCCCACAATGTGTGTGAGCGAGTGCACGGTGCATTAGTGTGTCTGATCGTCCGATGATGCTTTTTATTACGCGCATCACGACGTTCTGCCTAATTAGACGAGCGTTTTGTTTTTCCCCTCTCTCTCTCTCTTTCTTGACTCTTTTTTTTTTTTTTTTTTTTTTTTTTCTGTATGCATAGTGGGGGAGACTGGGACAGTTGGCGATGGTACTGTACGTATTTTTTAGTCCGCGGTAACTACTCATGAGTATGGGAAATAAAATTTAATTACTATATACTATTTGATTTTTTTTTAAGGAATCAATTGGCACTTGATGGTTCAGGGGAAGAAAACATTTTTTTTTTTTTTTTTTTAATGGACGAAAAAAAATTGGTGAGCTTTTTTTCATTTCTCCGTTTTTTTATTGGCACGGGCGAAATGATATAAATGTACATTGTACAAACAAATGTGCTCTGGTTTGCTCGATCGGATGGATTTATCGATGATTTAAAAAAGCACGAGAAACACACGGGCTCTCTAAAATCGTGAATTATCGCATTTATCGTGAAAGGAGTACTAATTTATGTGCACCCAAACGCACATCTGCCACATGATTATATATTATACACTTATCCTCCAAATGAAGGTACGCGTGGACAAAATGATGTTTGGTCCACATCTGTCTAATGCACGAGTTATGTTTTTTTACCACACTCAAGTACACGTATACATACAGGTACAAAGACACTGTATATTATAGAGTCTCTGAAAGTTGATCGAGTTCTATATTGCTGCGTCAATCCTTTGAAAACTGCTGTCAAATATGCATAGTACATACCCGTGAGGAAACAGTATGCGAGAGCCCATTAATTAATTAAGACGAATGGACCTCGATCGATTTTCCTCGTCAAACATATTAAAAAAAAAAAAAAAAAAAAAAAAAAAGTATGGATGAATGATCGACAGGCACTACTCGTTTCAAAACCTCAGGCGTCGAGTAGTCATCCCACAAGCTCATTTGGCAGCAGTAGCTCACGAAAGGTGCTACTCGTCGGCTGATCGATCACTAGCTCGAGCTCTTTGAAATGTCCCTCGATTTCTTTCGTAGACCAACGATATACGGATTTCTTTTCTAACGATAACACCTGACGTCTCTACCTACAGCCGCGCGACTCTGTATACCTACAGCCTCCTCCTAATCCTCGTGACTTTTGAGGACACGGTACCTAATTATTCACATAAAAGAGCCGGCGCCACGTCTTCATCTTTTACCATTCGTTAATTCAATAAAAATATAGATGCAGGACCCTACGCGCGTTACCGATCACGATTTATGTATACCTGTATGCCTATTGTAATGAGCCATACTGAGCGTTAATAGGTATATACATATTTTTATATGCATCCTTAAGGCTGTGTATGTCGGATCGATCGATCGGAGGAGCTGATCGGATCAGCTAGACGGGACTCTCACGCGTAAGTATATAACCTCCTTTTGGGTGTATCTGCGCCGCAAGGATACTCCCCCCCCCTTGCTTTATGATACATAAGCCTATATGGGTGAAACTCGTTGAAATCAAACAAGCGACGAACGAGTAAGTATATACTTCGGGGCGAAAAAATTGATCATTTGAAAAGTGATCAGTTTCGTGCCAATTTTTGCGAATTTAATAACGTGCTGGTGTGCTGTGAAATTTGAAAAACACAAAGTATTACTTAAGAAGTAATCATTTTTATCGAATGCAAATAACTTAGTTATAGTTCATTGAAATTTAACATCGATCGTCTTTATAAAGTTCGGTATAACTTTGTGTGGAACGATACGTGTATAGAAGGGGATACTAAGAGGATGGAGGTGAAAAAAAAAAAAATAAATAAATAAAAAATAAGGAAACAAAAAACTGAGGGACCTTTAAAGGGTTGTATCACGAGTATACGTATAGGCTCGGGACGAAACGAGGCGTACGAGCATAATCACATATAGACGATCGGCAAATTTACATGCCGGTATTATTATATATTGTAAGCTAATTACATAGAGGATCCCGAGGAAGCGCCCCGGAACCCTCTAATTCGCTTCGTCCTTGTGAACCGTGATAAATATAAAAAAAATGATGAAGAAATAAAGATTAGAACAAAATCAGATGGTGCATCTATCTACTTTCTTTATTTTACCTACACATCATCCATATACTATATACTGTCTGGATTGTATACACCGCACTTATAAATTATTGAAATTAAAATAAAAACGTTATTACAATGATTATTGTTTCACTCGGCAAACAACAACAATAAGAAATCGGAAATGAATTTAAAAAAAAAAAAAAAAAAAAAAAGGAAATTTTACGTAGCTGTATATTATAGGCAAGTGTACAGGGTATGTATAAGTTTCGTGGCTCGTTTCGAAAGTTAAGCTCCTTCACGGGTATTACCCTCACGACGAGAGCACTTTGCCATCAGCATCATGACCAACGGGAGGAGCTCAGGTGCGCCTCAACGCATCGAAAATCAATTATCATTTTATCGCTCGTCAAAGAGATTTCACGGCCGAAGCACCTACATATACCCCCTCCTTATCCTCCCCCCGAGGCATCGGGTCAAGCCTTTCTTTCTTCTTCTTCTTCCTCATAAACGTAGCGTGTGTGTGTGTGTATGTATACATATATGTGAGAATTAACTCGGTCTGGAGGAGAGGTCAGCTAAAACAAGAGTGGCAATTTCGCACTATATACTCGCACTTCATCCATCTGCTCGCGATCTTCTCTGATTTTACGAGAGAGAGGGAGGGAGGGAGGGAGTGCGCACGGCAAGTAACAGCTAATGCATTATACCCTCTGCGATTTAAAAGGAGGCGTACAACCCGTACACTCGCGAGGGGATAATGATAATGACGAGGAGGAGGAGGAGAAGGAGAAATAACGAAGCGCACACAAGTGCAATTGCGAGTTGAACGAGGGGTGGGTATAGGTATATATGTGTGCAAGGAAGGAGGAAGGGAGGGCTCTGCCAAATTAGCCGAGATTTATGGCCTGACGCTTACGTTATATTATTACGCGCTCGTCGTTCAATATTCCATTCTATTAACATCGCATTATATCCGCTCTATACACGCGCGCCGTGCCCCTCCCTCCTTCGCGTTATCCTCGTCGCAGTTTGTTGTAAAGTCATCATCTTCCGACGGTCTTTTCACTTAAAGCATTTTTTTTTTTTTTTTTTTTTTTTTTCTACACATTTAACATATTCAGAAAACAAGATGCGTGGATTACGGGAAGTTTATTAATATGCAGCGTAGCCGAGATCGGCCAATGATTTTTCTGGGGAGAGTACTAAATTGAGGCTGCATGCATTCAGTTGTAAAAAAAAAATTATGTTTTTTTACATTTGCTTCGTAGGTATATACGTGTAATTGAAAATTTATTACAAACGCTGAGCGTATAGGGTGCAGAAATTGGCTATTGATGCTAATTTTTTTCGTAATGATGGTATTATAATTGTGTACTTTTTTTTTTTTTTTTTAATCCTTCCATCCACGCAGATCAAAATAATGAAGTATACATCAAGCGGCCAACTTTACATATATTTATAGATACTTCTCGTCTCTTTGGACATAATATACGTGCAACAGGAGGCAATAGTTCTTATCTGTCTGTCTCTTAGATTTGAACAACTAAAAATAGAGAGAGGGAGAAAATCGGTTCGGTACATCGAAGGAGGGCAAAAACGACTTGTATGTAGATTATAAATTGAGTCTATCTATACGAAAGAAGAAGAAGAGCCTCGGACATGCACCTATATCTACTACTTGATATATATATATATATATATAATGTACAGTTGTGTATACATATGTATGTAGAGAGGAAGGGACAAAGTGTCGCGTAACACAAACTAAAACCGCAAAACAGAGGAAAACGGAAAACGTAGGAGGTGGGGTAAAAAAAAAGAAAAAAAAAAAAAACTAGGGAATAAAGATGCACGTGTGCGTACATGTTACGTACACATGTAAAAATCGCTGAAATGCGGGGCCCAAATCCCACTCTGTGTATAAACGATGTACCTCTGTACAATGGGTGTTGGTAGCGCTTCACATTGCGGATGCATGTATATATATATCATTATCCAGTCCAGTTTTCGTCCAGCCAGCGTGCCAATAAGTATATACGTAATGTACATATCTACATATAGAGAGAGAGAGACATGCAGATGGACGCGATGAGAGAACTCGATTCCGCGCCGGGGTGCGCGATCGGAGGCACGGAACGCCGATTTCCTTCACGCTTCGCGAAGCAAATCGAAGTGTAGGTATATTGTGTATAGGTTGCACATTACACATATATATGTATGTATATATGTACGTGCACGCCGCGTTCTCGTGCGTCTCGTGTGTCCTCAACAACCTCCTCCTCCTCCTCCTTCACGTTTGTTTGTTTGTAAGAGTTTTATACTTATCTAAATAATAATATACAAATGGGTACCACTATTATAGTATACCTACTTAATACTCATGTAGATATAAATTAGCCAATCAAGAGGTATATACTGCAGGTATATACAACGATTATAAATTTGTTGATAATACAATCGGCAAAGCGATTGCCGATCTCATTTCATGCAGTAAGTACATGAAGCATGTTACCATGATTGAAATGATGCGAAAGATGGTTTTTTTCTTTCCTATACATTTGTACCGTACGCTTTAAGGTTTTCGGAATATAGGAAGTAATTTATTTCCTATCTATATACACTAATTTGATTGTGCGATGTACCAACCCTCGATCTTCGAAACTACAAAGCGCCATCATCCGATTTAGCTGCTATCGATGCAACGGACGATTATATTTTGTTCTTTCGGCCCTGGCATGGTATCGGCGTTCATTGGAAAGAAATTGTTTTTTTTTCGAACGAGCCCAAAATAAGCCGCAGTCTCGGGGGCTAAATGTAAATAAAAGAAAAACCAACCACCCTCGCACACGCGGCGAAAAGACCAAGGTGGAAAATAAAGGCTCGCGTGTACGGCTATTAAAACGACGGCAAGTATAAGAAAGAAAGAAGGAAAGAGGCGAGCAAGAAAAGAGCAAAGCACGCGTATAGGTGTATAGGTATATATGAGGGCCGAAAAAGAGAGAGGCCACGTAATGTAGGTACGAGTGAAAAAAAAAAGGGACAAAGCGTCGGTGCACGCATCATCGGGAAAGGAAGAAAGGAAGAGTAAAAAACAAAAAGTAGAAGAAGAAAAAAAAAAAAAGAGAGAGAGTGCACGAAGCAGTATATTGTACACGTATAGGTATAAGGTCGTGCGCGCGGGTGCTCCTCTCTCCCGTCAAGAGGAGGAGGAGGTCCGGCGCGGCTTCTGGCTCATTGGGCAGCCGAACAAATTCGTCGCGACGTCCTTCCCCCTGCAGCACTGATCACAAGAGCTCCCCCCCCCTCTCGCGCGTGTACATACACGCCCGCACCTTACTCATACACCCATCATACATACATACAGTGATATACGTACGCGTGCGAGAGACTTTTTTTTTTTTTATCTTGGACATCGGAAAATAAAGTATAACGGCTGACCGGCTTCGGCCGCTCTCCTTTTTTGGGCTCCATATAGGTATATTTTTTACCCTCCCTTTTGTGTTTTTATCATCATCATCACCACCACCACCGTTGTCATTCTTATTATTATTGCACGCGATTGTGAGCCATACTGGAATTGACGTATACATACATGTATACCTACACGGAGCCTCTCGAAAAACCAAAAAAATCTATCCTCCTCCCGTACCTTGCGTATTTATGTAGTGTACCATATTCGTGGTGCTTTTTTGTTTGTTTGTTCGTCTCTTTACCCCCCCGCCTTCTTTTTCGATCTTGTTACGTTGACTTTCTCTCCCGAGGACGACGTGAATAAAAAGTAACGTGACAAGAGCAAAATCAGGATGCATTATACCTACCTCTGCTTTTCTTCGTTACCTTTTTCATAAATGAAATGCTCATCGACGAAGGGATGTGCCAATGAAATCGTTCGACCTATATTTACTCCCTTTTTTTTTTTTTTGAGATCCGATGGTGTGTTTATATGTACACGTACACGATATAATAATTACATTCAATTGGTTGTAGACCTGTTTCTCATATTATGTGCTATACGCTCGCGAGTCGCGGCTTTTGATGTCATAATGTATACGAGTTCGGGTTTCATTAGAGTATATTATACATGTTACGGATTATAGGCATATAGGTACGTATATATACGTACGCAAAAAGTGTTCAACTTGACCATTGTATATATTATGTGAAATTAGAGATGAAACGCGACGAATGTGTACCAACGTTTATGTAAAATAATTGTAAAATGGGTCAAAGAACTTTCAATTTTGTTTTACTTTTGATGTGTCGTACGATTTTTAATTTTTACGTATATAAAGCCACTATCTATCCTTGGACACGAAAATTCATCAACACTGTACCAGCTGTATATTACGAGAACGACGGCGAGTACGAATGTTTGAAAATGTCGAAATAACGAAGAGAGCAGCTACAGATTTTTATATGACAAGGGGAACGAAAGAGCAGATTTCTCGCTCGCGAACTGGAGGACTTGCAACGAAAAAAAAAAAAAAAAAAAAAAAAAAAAAAAAAAATTGTACGCGTACCTATAAAAAAAAAAGAGAGACGAGCGACGGGTCGTATTTCCGCCCGGTTGGATGTATAACAATGCCCGCAGACAAATGAGCATCGTTGGGAGCAGCAGTAGCGTTGGTACAGGTATACGTATACCACCTATAGCAATTTCCTCCATCTTCTCGTTTGAATTTTCTCTCCCTCCCTCTCTCTCCCCCCAAATTGTTGTTGTTTTTTTTTTTCTATTTACTCCGACTAGTTTTTCTCGATTCCACCCGATCTCTCGACAGCTCGGCTTATCCATTCGCATCACACTACAGCCAACACCGATTCCCCAAACTCGATTTTCATGCCAAACGAATTAAGTTCCAGCGCATGGACAATAACTGCTGATGGGTATGGGTGAGTGTCACACAGGTAAATAGCAAAACAATCATCGTTGTATATTGGATCACCATCCAGTTTGAAAGCCTAGAAGAAAAGGAGGAGGAGAAGGAGGACCCACCGCGCGGGAGGGACGCACGGGGGGTCTGTCCTTCTCATCGATCGAGACGTGGTACACATCAGGAGAGAGATGCGGGCCCCCGAAACCTCACGCACCACCTCGTTTCTTCCAGGAGACAAAGGCTTGCAACAGCAGCGCTGATGCGTTTGCATCTCTCCATCCCTCTATTTCTTTGTGCAAACATGTAGAGATACAGTATATATAGGTACAACACGTAAACTTGTTTTTTTTTTTTTTTTTTTTTTTTTTTTTTCACTTCCGATACACATGGTGCAGCGTCTCCGGTTGCCCTCAGGCTCTCGCGACTTTTTGGCTTGATTTTCGGAGAAACTCGTTCCTTTTTTCGTTTATGCATTGTGCGGTGGTTGTTTCCAGTTTTTTTCCCCTTTTCTTTCCAAGAGAGGACGCGTATAGCGATATAGGTACGTGGTCGAGTTACCTACCGGTCTGTCGCATGATTGTATGTTAGCGTCGAAGGTGCCTTTTTACCCGATACTAGAACGGCCGATGAATTTGATTTCCGAAGAAAGTATATGAGACAAACTAACGATAAGACGTAACAACTCTGTGTCGTGTCATCGCATTCGTGGCGAATACACGAAAACTTATACTTTAACTCAGATGAGCATGAAGAAAAAAAAAAAAAAAAAAAAAAATAGAATAAAAGAGAAAAGAATCGAAGAGGTGCGGTCAGTACGGATTCGCAGACCGGAACTGCTTGTCTGAGAGAGACAAATGGCTAGTTGGACAATAGGGG
Source organism: Copidosoma floridanum (assembly GCF_036245765.1). Classification (NCBI taxonomy): domain Eukaryota; kingdom Metazoa; phylum Arthropoda; class Insecta; order Hymenoptera; family Encyrtidae; genus Copidosoma; species Copidosoma floridanum. The sequence continues at coordinate 34,102,844 of NW_028321890.1, forward strand.
AAAAAAAAGCAAACAACAGTAAGAGAATCGCAGGGGACTCGAATGGGTGGAAGGGCAATTTTGCGGGTTACACTAATAAACAACTGTAAAATAAAAAGTCGTTTGGTAAAAAAAAAATTTCAATTCGTTACATTTGTACCGAATCAGCAAATTTTACCAAGGTACTTTGGTTTTTCACAAAAAGCTACGTGCATCAAGTATGTTCGATCATTTAATATACATAGAAGGAAGCACCGATACTCGTATCGGACGATAATTTGCACAGGAACCTCCCAAAAAATACAAATTTCCCGAAAACCCGATCCAGTGCGGCGCAGCTATTTAATATCTCTACCAGAAACACGAAACGTCCATCAATTATCTGCATACTGCAACCGCTTCGAAGCTACCCCATCCTTCGATGTACCGATGGTGCTGCTCGAGCTGCTGCTACTGGGGTACGCGATCGTCGATGAAACTTCATCGGCAGAAGGATAAAAAAGACAAAACCGAGGAAGGGAGACGAAGGTCGAAGGACAATGAAACCAAAATCGGCACAGAAAGCTTGTACGGAGAAGACGAGCTGGCCGATCGAGGAAATCGGCGGGAGCCAGATGCCGCGCGAGCTTTTTCGTCTCCCTGTTTTGCGTGGCCACGGTATGAGAATATGCTACAGGGTATAGGCGTACCTCCGTACTGGTGGTCCACAAGCTGTATAGCGCAGTACTGCGCTTGTGGTCTCGTCGTATTATAGCATCGGAGAGTAGATCGAAAAAGAGAATCTAGAGTAAAAGAAAGAGAGAGAGAGCGCACCTTGCGACGTCGTCGTCGCCGAGGTTCTAACAAGAGCCGAGGAGAAACACGATACTTATACGCGCGAGAGCCCCGGAGCGGCGCGAGTACTCTCCGCGGAGGGGAAAATCGCACGGCCTCGTTCTCATTTTCCCATGGAAAAACAGTTACTTTTCTCTTTCTCTCTCTCTCTCTCTCTGCACACGTGTTGTTTGGAAGAAAAAATTTAAAAAAAGACCGATTTTACAAGTCAGCTTTACAAATTTCGCAATTTTATTCTCATCCTGTATATATGTATCAAGTACAATTCAAATGAGCTCGAAGATATAAATAAAATCAACTCCTTTGGTGAACAGGTATCCGAAAAAAAAGAGACAAGACTTGAACGTTAAAAAATACACATGATCCTATTGTACTCGGGATAATCACGAAAATCGGCAAGTACGTAATCCGATCCGTAAATCCTCGATCTCGATATTTACTTGCTTCGACAAAATCCGTGAAAAATCCTAGAAACCGTGAAATGATCATCGTACCTACATAATGTGCGTGCGGTGCGGTCCGCCGGACAATGATCCCAAAATCGTCGGTCCACGTGCCGCTACGACGTACGAGTCGACAAATGATTCATGGGAAAAGCGCAGTCTTGATCGACAGGACAAAACTCATCTTGAAAAACCGTTGGACCATGAGTGCGTTGTACCTTTATGTGTACACGGATGGGAGCGAGCGAGCCATCGGTGCGGCCCATTACCTTCGCTTACCGCGTGCGTACCTACCCTCCATACCAACCTACCCTCTCTCAAATGAAGCGAGCGTGCATCAATACGCGTGCCTTCCAAACGAGCAATCGCTGCTGCAGTTATATTTATATGTATATATATTTTTTTGTTTATTGTTATGTAGTTGTTACTATTATACGAGTGTTATCTAAATACAAATTGCTGTAATAGTTACCTATTCGAAGGGCAAATTGGCCGAAACATTGAAACTTGAACGGTTATTTGGTGATGTTTTGTTCTTTTGACAATGGCATTTTTTTTCTTTACAACCGCATTGAAGCAATCTCTGCTGATAATCTTCTATTTCGGCGTTTAGTTCCTCGTATGAGACTTCCACGGTATCCGCGAGCCTCAAGTCTTCTCTACATGTATAAGTTTGAGGGTTGTTTAATCGTTATAAAAATTTTCCTCCATCACACACGATAAATATATACATGATGGTGTACCTGCTAACCTTAAATACTTTTCTAGTTTACTAGCTCCGGTGCCGCTTCGCTTTTTTTCCTTCGGCGTTTTTTGCTTGGGCTTTACTCCAGATGTCTTTGTGCCCGATGACGTCTCCGAGGACGATGAGGTGTCAGGCCCACTGGGTTCGGCCAACTTGTCATTTTCAACGACAACTAAAACAAATAAACGAACTTGAAGACAGCATCCCTCATTCGTGGAGGTTAATTGCAGATAACCTGTAGCGATGGTATATATAAATGTGTATGTACGCTTTCACGCACGTCATCACGCGAGAATTGCAAAAAAGTTAATTAAACGATTGAAATAGAAAGTAATATGTAATCACTTCGAGGAACTTGGTATGGTTTCAGATCATCTTGGTTTTCCAAATACTTCCAAAGCTCCTGCACTTTGGTTTGGCCGCTTACGCTCTGACACCGCGAAAATTCAATACTGATTGAAGAAACCGTTGACTTTCTGTTCTTGTCCATTACAACTATATATGTGTTATAGGTTGATTTTGAGTTATCAGTGTTATCACTGCAGTTTTAATCTCATCATCTCATATCTTTCGTTTAGCATTATACCGCGTCCGTCGGGCTTTTTAGTTGGCAGTGTCAACAAAAGGGGGCAGCTTTGACTGTTCTCTTTTTTGTGATCCGAACTTCATTTCGTTTCTCTTGTTTTGAAAATCTTAGATATAACAAGAATCTTTTGTACCGTTTTTTCTCTCAATAATAACAATTAGAATACACATACTTGTATGTTTTTAAAAATAGTTAAACAATCGAAATATAACATCATCATCGTGTTCGAGACGAAACTTTCAACCTGTCGTTACCAGTACTTTTGAAAAACTGTTAATTAATTCATTGTTAATGTAAATGATTCATACAAAGTATTTAATTCTTACTCTGTGTATCGTTAAATTCATAAATGAATTCAGGAATACTTTATTTTGGCTGTAAGCTGACAACTATATAAAACAGCAGCTGAAAATTTGTCACAAGCACTACAAAAATTCTACTAAACACAAATCAGCTATTTACTTTATTTATATCTTAAATAAATCGACCAAACAGCTTTTGTGTTCATTTTAAATTCTGTGGCCTTTTGAACTCTAGCATTTTGGTTATTTATAAAAAAAATTAACGTAAAAGTAAACTTTGAGTTTGTTTATACACAAAAGGTATGAAAAGCTGTTGCTGCATCGTGTGTACATAGAATTTGTATGCATTTCCGATATTTTATTGATTTATTTATGTAATATATAATTTATAGCAATAATTATTAAATTTACAATTGGCACGCAGAAAATTGCACAATTTTTTCCATCAACCGTTTTATCAATATTCTCAATTGAAGATCTTAAAGAAAATAACTAAGTAAATGAAACTGTAAAAGCGTTTGTAAATTACGGAGCATAAAATTATTTTTTTTTTTAATTTTCGCGGAGTTGGAGACTACTCGCGTTGCCTACATTAGATATACTAGAAAACTGTATTATCAACACGCGGTGATTGAATAAAAAAGGCATCTGCAATATCTACATATGGTACCATTTAAAAAGACTCCTTTCTCTTTTTCACGATTCGCGATAATCGTAATTTACTTATTCACGATTAGAAAAATATTGACAATTGCGTGACTTACCTCGATGAATCATGGTGATTTAGTGAATGAGTTATGCGAGAGCGATTAGCTGTAGCAGTGGTGTAAAGAGAATCGCGAGATTCGCGAGTCACCAGTGGATGCGTGCGCTAGTGTATAATATGTACGTGCATGTACACATAGATTCTGTACAAGCAGATGTGATGTGTGATGTTAAAAGAGGTACATCGTAAAAAACTAGTGTATCCTATGCAGTGGAGCAGCCTCTTTTTTTCCAATTAAAAAAAAAATACAGTGTTGTCGAAGAATGAGTAACAAATGTTACATCAAGCGGGTAAGACGGAGAAGTTACACTACTCGAGCGGCATAGTGCAGTATCTACATGTCGATTAGAAGAAGAAGATACTGTTTTTCATAATTATCGATGAAGAACGTCAAAGTATCATCAGAAAAAATATCACCACGCACAAACAGTAAAATTGCCCTTACCCTGCACTGCAACATTAGTGCGTCCGGATACAGACGGTGTAGTACTACAAATTATTATTTGCATGTGGTTTGTGTGGACGACGGCGGTCTGCAGATTAACAGCAGCAACAACAACAATAACAATAACAAAGACTGCTGGAGCTGGACGGGTACGTTGCTGGGCCGCGTAGGCCATCAGCCACCACGGTTGCCCATCATCTTCAACAATGTTTAGTAAGAAAGTGCATGTGGACATCAAAAAGTCGACCCTCAAGATCCAGGACGTTAAAAAGGACAGTGCCACCCGATTTAAGCATCTCAAAATCGTCCTCGGTAAGTGAATATGGGTGTTCTATTTGTTTCTAGTTTTCTATAATCCCATAATATAAATACACCTGAGCATCTTTGGTACCTACGATTATCGAGTATCCTGCATACTTTTATTACATTCAATGTACTTTAATGTAGATGGGTGTACTTATATTTATGATAGCGTAGGAGGCAAGAGAGCGAGACGGAGGTGAAAGATATGTGGGACGCACACGGGGAAAAGCGAGATGGTTACTTCAAAGGGGGGCAGCAGGCACTGTAGGTGAAAATTATTATTGCACTTGCGGATACCACCTACGTAATAACGATCATCATAACAACGTGGCGTGTGTATTTTTTTTATGTCACAGCAGCATCTGTGGGAAAAACAATCTCTCTCCCTCCTCTGGGAGTCATCTTTTCATTGTTATTACTCTTCTTCCTTGTATTGCATTATATTAACGCCCACGCTGTTTGACGTGCCATGGGACAGGTTTTGAAAAACTGTCTCTTAGGAGTCTTTGGATACTGGCATTTATTTTTCAAAATTACTTGATTGCCTCACACATCTATAATTGATCTTTAATGTGCTTAATGATGTTTAAATCATACCTGTGGATTATACCATGTTATGCAATTTTTTTTTCGTTATCAGAATTCTGTATAGTATTTATTAACATGCAATGATTTGTCAGTCTCGAAATAAAATTCTACATTTTACATAATTTCTTATAATAATTAACAGCTTAATATGTAACATGAATTATAATGTCTACTTTCAAATCGTATAATTTACTGTGTTAAGAAAACAACAATAATTTTAATGAGTATCAATATCAATGATTGAGTATACAATTGATTTTTATTTTTTTGAATCGATAAGGCGGATAAAAACAGCACGATTTTTTAGAAGTAATTATTGCTCTAAGCTCTAATTAGATAAGAAATAGATTAGGAATAACGTAATGACATCTAATCTTCAACACTATCTTAAATTAATTGCTTAATTAGCCTGAAAAAAAACATACTCTATTCATTCCTACTGAGTCACCTCTAACATTTCATAAATTGGGTTTTTTTTTTTCCTTTCTTACAGATAATGTGGACACTGATGAAGCCAAAGGTTTCTTTGAAGCAAATTTCAGTCATGTTTACTTTATTTTGTATGATTGTTTTGTGGCAGCAGAAACCAATTTACGTCAGAGAGGTAATATATAATTATTTATCAAAATGATGAAATATTAGTTTTTTTTTTTTTTTGTATTCACCAACTTTTATAATATATTTTCTTTATTTAATATAACAACATTAACACCTTGAGAGAAAGAATTGTAAATATTATTAATACCATGGAATTGAACGTTTCATGTTTTGTCATGCAACCTTTTATATTTATTTTTACTTGAGTGTAGTTGTAAAAAGTTTGGGGTTTAGTGGGTTACAATTGAAGACAATAACGCATTCTTTTCTCTATTAATTTACTAATATAAATTTTCTCTGCTTCTTTCACTCTACTGTGCTGACAGAACTCTCGTTTCACCTGGGTAAGTGTCATTGTATGCTTAAGTGCTTTTCTTTTTTTTAATTAAAAATTTTCTTAATTAACACTGGACGAATCAATATTTCTAAATATCCAAACAATTTAGAACCAAAAGTTTTTTTTTTTTTTTTTTCAACAGTTCACAAAGCGCACAGAGAAGAGTTGGAACAGGTGTTGCAGCTATTGGAAAAAGTTCTGACACTTCTCCCTGAACTCTTAAACAGAAGATGGCAGTGTCACAGTATATCCAAGATATTACACAAACTTTTGCACCCTGGAAACAGCTGGAAGCTCAGACGACAGGCTATAAGGTGAACAATTTTTATTCTAAACGAGTCTTGACTTATTTCAAAATGTATATTATGACTTAATGATCCGAGTTTAATCAGACCATGTTTTTCGATACTTATATCATCTCATTACATATTATTAAACAGGTTTTTTATATTATGGTATCAAACACTTGGCGACAATGCACCAGAGCACATACATCTAATGTTTGCGTGTCTAGTGCCGGGTTTTCCGCCCAGGCAGTCATCGCCTTTTAAATCCGAGCGAAAAGTCGAAGGTGGCAAACGGCACACAAAGTCCGCGAGCTGCGACGAAAAAGATCGTAAAGATTTTTACGATATGCAGCTCAATCAGTGCTTCTATAACAACGGCACTGTAAATTTCGGACCTATAAGCCAGTGCGATAATGGGCCAATTTTACCGCCCCAGAGTGGTGAAAAGCCACTAGACAATGAGTCTGTTAAATTTTTTGAAGCCTTATTAGAGTTTATGGTCACGCAGGTTTGTTTTTATTTTCATTTATCACGAATGTAATAAAAATAAACTTTGTTTGAATGCTATCAACATTGCTCGTTCTTTGTTTTTCAGGTTGTAAAAATTGAATGGCGCGATAAACATTCCCGTCAGTATAGGTCTTTCCAGTTTCTGTTGGATCGTTTCAAAGCAACTTATTTAAAACACATTTGTCCAGAATTTGATGAAAATTTTTCTCTTTACAAACCTAGCTTGGAATTACCATCGATGCGAAAACCGTCAAACCAAAGTTTGAGTAATTATATTCTTTGTAAAGTTGCTCTCATTAAATGGATCGCTACCTTTACGCACGTTACCAAAAAAGATGGGGCATTTTCCCAGCTAACACAAAGGTGAAGATTAATCATCTTTTTAATATTCTGAAAATCCAAATATTATCTAAACGACCATTTTTATATAGCATAACACCGAATGAAGAAAATGCAGAGGAACTGCGTCGCGTTTCTGTGTCGCAGAATCAGCCGCCAGATACAAGTCTTATATCCGTAGATCAAAATTCGATACATGAAAGTATCGGTCATGAGGACAGTACAGTCACGGCTGTAGCGTTAGTTCGTGAAGTATTGTATGGGAGTCGTGATAACGTTAATTTTATCCACGAAATGTACAGGCAAGCATTTTTATTAGATTTCACGCACGCCGGGGCCATTCGAAAAGCCATCGGCGCTTATAAAGACTGGATTCAAATCAACGTGAGTTCTTGACTCTTTCTGTCTTTCAAATATGTTTCACGAATTTTTGTTTGTGTATTTAATTTTTTATTAATTATTTTATCAGGAGGTTCCTCCATTCATGCTTGAACCATTAGAAAATCATAAGGATTACCCAGAGAACCAGAAAAAAGATGCCGATTCCGATAAGAGTACCCAAGACAGTTTGAGACTGTCGAGACTAAGAAACGACTCTTACATGGGCGCGATTTATCGGGAAAATCTTTTCGTGAAAGCCGGATTACAAAACGTCCTGCAAGTATTTATAACTCAAGCCTCGAATGTATTTTTTTTAGAATATTCCGGTGGTTCAACCTCAGCCACCCTGCTCGAGGAGCAAACCGATAGTTGTAAAAGAGTTCTCAACGTTTATCGTTACGTCGTAATGCACACGAGACTCGAGCCTGCCACTTGGGAGCAGTTGTTAAGGGTATTATTACAAATAACGTCACTTGTATTGGGCGAAAGAAATCCGCGGCGGAAACACCTAGACAGTATTGGGGGGAAGCTAGCACCAGCCATTTTTCAAACTCTCATCGTTACGTGGATCAAAGCCAATTTAAACGTGGTGATATCAACGCAGCTATGGGATCAATTTCTGCAAGTTCTGACGTCGCTTACGCACTGGGAGGAACTCATTCGCGAGTGGGCCGTAAGTACTTTTTACCAATTAATGTGTGCATTCATTCATTTTATGGATTAATTAAAGTTCATTGAACTTAATTGTGCGTGCATGAAATGAGTTTCATCCTAATAAAAATTCAACCCGTGTTGAATTATTATTATTATTTTTATTATTATTATAATTATTGTTATTATTATTATTATTATTAAATGGAGGATTAAAGTTTTATTCGGAAAAATTTTAATGCCCTCGACGTAAAATACGTTTATTTTCTATAACTGTAAAATTTAAACGATCGCGCGAAATGATTGATAAACGTCATAAAATATGTAGCCACCTCACAAGCCAAACTTTTTTGTTTCTTTTAGAAAACGCTCGACACATTGACTCGAGTCCTTGCAAGGCACGTTTATAATTTAGATCTGAACGACTTGCCGTTGGATAGGCTGAGCGAGCAAAAGTCGAAAAAACGCAGGGGCGTCGGGATTCGTGCGGCATCAACGGGTAGCGTGCAACCACCTCGCAGAGGTAGCGCAGACCAAGGAATGGCACATTCATCGAAAGAAGTTACCGGTGATTAAAAAAAATTGCGAATTTTATAAAACATAGCTTATATAGATAAGAAAATTTTTAAAAGCCACGAAAATCATTAAATAACTTATTATGAAAACGTAAATACTATATGTGTTTGATCGAGACGTCAAGGCCGATTCGATCGTTATTATTTGAGAAAAATTTTATAAAAATAACAATGCACATTACAGATCATGCATTTCGAGAACTGAGGAAAGTTCGACCTCTACCAAGAAGCATAAGTGATAACAACATATACAACGGCAAAATTCGCTCCAAAATCCACAGGCATCGTTTGCCAGCTGTCACTGCCGGTATACCTGGTAAATTATTGCACTGTGTTCAAGGGCAATTTATTTTTGAGTTTTTTTTTACGTTTTTGGTATTTTACATATCCCAACTTACGTTTTATTGTTTTTCAATAATCTGCATACAAGTGTGTTCATTGGCTGCTGTGACTACAGCATAAACGTACTTATAAATACAACGCCTGTCCTGAATTTTTTTTGCTTCTGCACTAACTGAAGGGTTAAAAATACTCAGTTTCATGACTGTTTGTGTGGGGTATAGCTTTCCGGTGCCAATGTGCTCGCATTATTTGCACTTGAAGCATTCGCTTAGTTTGAACGCGAATTCAATAGCAAACATTTCGGTTTCTAACTACATTATTTTCATGTCTTTTTGCTTCTACAATCCGCTGAGTATGTATTTTTTAAATACATAATTTTTAATTTTTAATTATCTTTCTTCAACTTGCTTAATTTTATTTTCACTAAAATTACATATTTCCTTGTATAATGAAATTTATTTAATGCAAATGTAAGGATCAACAACAGCAAGAACAACATTAGCCCAACATGTTATAACAACTGAAAAAAAAATCCTTAACCCACTCGTGATATCATCCCACCCTCTGCATGTGCAGTACTGCCCTCGTCCATAGAACGGGACATGGCGAGACTGATTCCGAATGCATCGGCAGCAACGACAACGGTGACCGCGAGCACAATGACAACGCCTTCCTCGACGACGTCTAGGAAGTTCAGGGCGCTCGGTAGGCGCGCCAAGTCACTCGAGAGCGTTGTTGTCGCGGAAAGCGAGCCGCCGACTCCAAGGTGTCCGTCGCCCACTCCCAGCAGTGGTGTCGATAGTAACAAAGACAGTCCCATTCAGATTGACAATATCGACGGTAACAGTATCGGTATGTAGAGGGTAACGATTAAACACACAAGCCGGTCAATTCGAGAGTTTTCTTTAGTTTTCAATTGTTTTTCGCTTTTCACTGTATATTTTATTTTTTTGGGGGCGTGAAAATGACTTTTTTTTCATTTTCATTTTCGTTCGCTGTATTTTTATTTCTCGAGGTGTAACATTTTCATATCCCAAAATTTTTTTTTTTTTTTTCAACTAATCAAAATATTTTTTTCCTTTGTAACTTAACAAAGTTTGATGCTCCTTTTTGTTTTTTGCAACTGATTTATATTTAACTGTGTGAATAATTTTTCTAACTTTTTTATGTGTTTTGGCTTAGTTTTCAATTTGCAACCTGATCTCATAATACATTTATTCAGCTATATTTATTAAGATAAATTTTGCAAATAGACACTAACGATGCGTCAGAGAAGAGGTCAGTGATGGCTGGCGGCGGTGTTAGAGGATGGCTGCCCGACGTGGCAGTTGTTCTTTGGAGACGAATGCTGTCCGCTCTCGGAGATGTCAATAACATCCAAGATCCCACACTCCACGGTCAAGTCATGGATTATCTAGTGCAGCTGACGCATACCCTGATCAAGGTAAATTACTTGCGTGGGAAAAATTACTCATGGGCTGCTAAGCTTACGAATTATTCGTTCAACCTTATTTTTTAATTTAGATTCGACAGAACCAGGGTGTTTCGGGTGACAACCAGGTGACTCCTCCTGCACCAGAACTAATTCCTCCTTTAACAATTATAGCTCCGTGGTGTTTTAAGGTTTGTATTCACACGTGTAATTTTTAACATACTTTACTAACAAAAATTTGTACTCAAATAACATGTATCCTTTGAATTTTCCAGGCAATTCAGTTACCTCAACAGTACGAAGCTGGCAAGTTAGCAGCGTATCGTCTCATATGTCTTTTGACGATACAACCGCAGGACATAAGCTTACCCAAGCAGCATTTAACTCTTTTTTATCGTGCCGTTCATCACGGAATATCGAGCAATGACACAAAGATTCTTCACACCATTGTGAAATACACTGGATCTCGACTATTTAGTTTAAATCTTCCCGGCTCCAGTCTTTTGATTCTAGATTACATCCAAGCTGCAAATGTGATTCTCAGTAGTCAAGACGTAAATGTACGTTTTTTGTCTTCCTTAGGGGAGATATTTTTTTTAGTTATTATAGTTAATTGATATAAATTACGTAGGCTCCAAGAGCAGAAGCGGTTTCGATCCTTGGCTCTCTATTATCGCTGCCAATTACAAATTCGAATACTAGAGTCTTACAACCCAATGAAGCAGATCTTGCGACGACCACTTGTCCTTATGCAAAAGTAAGTTACTTAAAAATTATTTAAGAGACATTTTGGTAACCATCTCAATTTGTATTCCATCATTTTTTAAAGGATCACATCATAGCTATTTTAATGCGATGCTGTCGACGAGAACCAACGGGCGTGGCGAGATGCATCGCACTTTCGAGCATTTCTATGTTTGTTTATAAAGAGTTGAGCCATAAAACTATGCACAGAACAGTACCGGAAGCCATCAACGTTCTTTTATTGTCGTTAAAGGTAATTTGTTAATAATTTTTAAAAATGCTGTGTAAAATGCTGAAAAATATAACAATAGCTAATACAGAAAATAGTTACATTGTAAGTAGCACTAGGTGTTTGGGTTTTGGTTTTGGTTTTGGTTTTGGTTTTGCACTTTAATTTGGTGTCAGATGCTGCTTTAAATTAGTAAATATTAGTGTTCTATCGGATCAAGTCAACAAAGAGCTTGGCAGACTATTCGGCGCAAAGACAATTTTCACTTTTTATTAGTGAATCAGGTATATACTTTGCATGACTCGTGTTGTAACTTTATGTGACGCTTTCAGTACCAGTCCTACCGAAATCCGTACTTTGATGTGACGCAGATCTTGTTCATCCATTAATGTACGTGCGTTACAGAAGACAATTCGTTGTCTGGCAACTTTTTGTGTATTAATGTTTATATTAGCTTTTGTGAACTAAAACCGTAAATGTTGCATTAATCAACAACTAATTAGCCTCCTAACTCTGAATTTTCTCGAATTGAAGAGTATCTTTTAAGTTCATGAAAACAATATATTTTAGACGACACACGCAACAGTCGCTCAAGTTGCATGTGACTGCCTCCTTCTACTTTGCGACAAGGCAGATCTTCTGTTGGAGCAATATCCAAATGTGCCAGCGAAAATCATTCAAAGCATATCGGAAACACTCGAAAGGACTATTATTAGAGAAAGAAAAAGCGCCTCAACAATATCGATGCTATTCTGTCTTGGCGAATGGGCAATGCATCTTGGTCCAAACATGCTGTTAAGTGTATATCAAGGAAAACCTCTGCTTTTAATTCTTTTTTCGGTAATTTTTGACTCGACGACAACTCTTGAAACACAAAGTAATTATTTTATCCAATAATTTGTTTTTAAGGTCTTAGACAATATTGCGCAAAACAAGGTCAGCAAAGAATCGCAAGAATCTTTAAAAGCTCCAGAACAGGAAGATTTTGAACCAAACATCACCTTGGACAACTTACTTGACGAAACGTACTCAAAATCACTTTGGGGAGGAAATATGCAGTCAGTACAGTTAGCTGCAAAAATGGTAAAGCTATGATAAAGCTTAATTTTGCACGTATCATACTTTCGTGTCACAGAACATTGAAAAAATATTTTTATTTAGGTGATGATGCATCTTGTGAATCATTTGGGACACTTTCCGATGGGTATTGGAGCTGCACGTTTGTCATCTCTTGTTGTAGAGTTAGATGACGTTCCGGGCATTGAAAGCGACGAATTGTCATCAGCCATCTTCCAAGCGCCTAACATTCAGTTGTTGATGCTATCAAATTCAATAATAATGTCACTAGTAGAGCTCGATACTTTGGATGCACCTGGTGGTGGAGTAACGGCGGGCTTAACGACGGCTCCGTCAATGGTGCGAGTATTATTGAGAGATTTGGCTGGGAAAGCGTCTTGGGATAGTTCAATTTTGTATAATCAACCTTCGAATGAAGACGCTGAAATTCCTCTAGTGAAACCAGGTACTTCAGCCAATACCTTGTCAATAAAACACTCAACGAAAAAAATTCAATTTTATTCTTTTTCATAGGATGTGCAATGAAAATGGTAAAAGATGATTTATGTAGCGTCATGCCCTTACAAAGCTATCCCCCTAGACATACTATGCGACATCATGATCCTAACGTTTTACCCACATTCGAAAATGGAGCAAGTGATATGGATAATCTAGATGACGTGAGCATCTCGAAATTTTATTCGATCATCGATGAGTTCGAATCTAAATTTTTTATTAATTTTCTAGTTACTTCAATACATCGGCCACACGAGTCCAGAAGTACTAACAAATCCCGAGGTTGCCTTAAATTCAGCTGCTGGTCCACCACAAGGTCAGCACTACGAGGCTGAAACAATCGCTACGATCCTAAATCAGCGCAACGCAGAGCGTGAGCAAATTAATTGCTGGAGCAACCACGTGAGTATGTGTGCAGCTCCAATGAGTCCACCGACGAGTCGGTCACCTCCAGCGCCCTTCCACCACTGCCGTTTGCTCTTCTCGCATCTGGGCTTAGCGGGCTGGGAACAGCGTCGAAAGCTGCATCTGCTGTCTAAGAACGAAAAACTTTTGCGAGAGCTTAGGAATCTGGACAGTCAGCGATCCAGAGAGACTCACAAGATGGCAGTGATATACGTAGCCCAGGGCCAGGAAGACAAGAATTCCATCCTAAACAACGTCACTGCCAGCAAAGAGTACGAGAGCTTTATTGCAAGACTGGCTTGGGAAGTCGAACTCGAGTCGCACACCGGCTTCCTGGGTGGTCTAGTTCCTGGCAAAGCTTCGGGCGTGACCGCGCCGTACTTTGCCACTTCATTCGCCGAAATCATATTTCACGTGGCTACCAGGATGCCTTCAGACAGTCCTGAGAGTTTGTTGCAAAAAGTGAGTTGGCGTGATCATAGATAAAAGTAAATTTTATAGTAGAATTTTGAGCTAATGTTTTTTTTAACCTTTGTAGACGAGACACCTTGGCAATGACGAAATTCACATAGTCTGGTCGGAACACTGGCGTGATTATCGACGAGATATCATCCCCACTGAATTCTGTGACGTGTTGATTGTTATTTATCCTCTTCCTAACAAACTCTACAGAGTGCAAGTAAACAAAAAATCGGAAATTCCGCTCTTTGGGTTGTTGTTTGACGAATGTATCGTGGAAGACACGGTTCTACCAGGCCTGGTTAGAACTACGGCACTGGCAGCTAGTAGATCCAAGAGATCGACACTGACGTTGTACCAACACTAGTAAGAGTCATGCCAAGAGTTTTAATAGTTTACTCAATTAATAACTTGATTAAATACTTACTTCTTTTGTAGCTATGAGGAGCGAGCGAGATCGATAGATACGATTATGAGAAATCACAAAGAAGCTACAACTTTTGAAGAGTTTGCTGCAAACGTTTATTCTCCGGTACAGCCACCAAGCCCGTTTAGCGTAGCTTCTTCAGTATCAGGTTTGTTTTCTTTTGTTCTATTTTTTTCTACTTCTTGAATGTATTTTTATTGCACTCTTGTATATTATGTTTATGAAGCACTGCATGACGAAAATTTTAAAAGAAAACGTAAAATTTTAGTAAAATAATGAGTCCATGTTTTAATGGAAGGTTCAACGACTAGCGTACAGTCAGTGACATCGTCAACTCTCGCAGCGGCTCTTATTGACTCTCATCAAGGTGGTCGACCAGGTCTGCGGAATCCTTCCACAGCAAGCAGTGACAATCGTGCGAATAGAGGTAGGAAGATTCTTTTATGAATTCATAGATCATCACCTTACACCTCATGTCACCCATAACTAACTTTTCCATCAGTCGTCTCATTAACACAAAAAATCATCGAATATTACGTTTTTGCTTCATAATTAAACGAAACATCTCTCACTAAACCATTAAATCTAATTCGACGTAAATCTTGCTAACTCATAAATGTTAATCCTTTTTAACAGTCTTACAAAATCTATTGAGAGGTAATACTTCCATTCTACATACAATATCCTAGAAACTAGTCCTAGCTTTAGAAGTTTTTCTCACTCTCGCGTTGGGGTGTTTTATTTAATCTCCGCTATTTCAATTTCCAAGGTATTGCTAATGCGCTCCATTGACTGGACCATCAATATTAACGATGTGATCATTGAAATTTTTCACAGTATCTGACGGTAGCCGTGTATGGTTTAGCAGTGACACAGCCGACAGTGCGACCTTGCATGGAATATCTCCAAGACCGGCCAAAAAAATGTCCTTCAAGTTGAATAAGACTAACAACTCCCAGCCCACACCGCCTGATAGTCCCAGGTATAAATAAAACCATCGTGAGACTGGCCTGAAGTCTTCCTGCCTTTGAAAGGGGCTCTAAGAGTAGCCTGGATACATTAAGCTCTCGGTCGTTTTCGTTTGATTTTTTTCTCCAACTGTCTTGTAATATAGTATTTTTTACCTACTTTGTCAATGTAACAGTATTTTTATCTATTTTTTACCAGATTAGATCGGTATGTAGTATATTAATTAGTTTTTAATATCAACAAAAATCACATTTTTTTTAAATGTAAAAACAGTTTAATACTTTTAATTACTGTTTGGCTACTTTTCATATCTTTAGCTGCTGTATTTTGAGCATTTTTTCTTTTTCTTACATTGTTTATAAAATGAAAAAGTATGTGAGGAAGGAAATCGAATGATTAATTGCCAACTTAGATGTAATGTTTTCATTTTCCGTCCTTAGATATAATTTTGTATGATTACTTGTAAATATTGTTGCGAGTCGATTAATTTATTTATAACAATAAACTCTCGAAAGGTGTATTACGTCCCCAATAATTGTATTATTAATACTATACTATTATGACTGTCATCAAATAGTATCAACCCCAAAGTTTATTTAAGTTATACATCAATTTTATAATATGCAATAATCAAATTCATGCGCTTTTCTTTGAGGTGAAGTTTTAGTTTATTTTATAAAAGTGAAAATAGATAAACTTATTTCCAAACATTCCGCATAAGTAGTTAGCATTGTTAAATGGGCATTTCGTGTCGGAAAAAGGTTTTGCTACTTCAAACATTCAATGTTTAATTAAATTTTCTGAACCTTAAGTACTTGTAACATAACCGCCTTAAATACAATTACTCTACCCATAAAAAATCTTCGACTTTTAAAGTGCTAGGTCTAAAAATTAATTCAGTAAATATATTTCAAAAATAATTGCGACATTTGACACAGTAAATTCATTTTACATTGATTAAAAAAACACAAAATTAATTCCTAGACCAACATGTAAATAACAAATTTGGTATTTACTGAGTAAGTCGAGTTGTTCAAAAGAGTTTTCATATTAGCGAGGATAATAGTAATTATTGACGAAAAAAGTCGAAGGATAGCTCAAGTTTAAAGTTCGACAAAATCTTGAATAAAGCGTTTTATCAAAATTTTATCATAATTCATCTAATTACTAGACTATATATGTAGATATTATTAACGGTGTGCCGAGAAACAGTCACGTACCGATTTTTTAATCATGGCCAAAGCAGCATTATTTTTTCACTGATTTATAGAAGTGGTAAGACGAAAAGTGGACTGTGTATGTTATTGTACATATAAAGTAGTTTTTAATTATCGAAAGTGATTATTCAACATGTACACAAATAAAAAAACATTAAATAACTTCATCATCGACAAAATATTAAAAATATCAAATTAAATACTGCTAAAAACAAAACAAAATTTTTATTCATTACTACTGTATAACATTAAAAGCTCTAAATATGTTATATAAAATGTTTATAAATGTTGTACTTAACAAATTACTCTTGCAAATGTTACTAATCTGTAATAGTTTACTAACATCACTACATAGAAAATAAATATATTCACTTGACTATTTTTCTTGAAATATTTTCAAGTTGTGTTGAAAAAAACATTGCACTCTTATTGCTTTAGATGCACGAAGTAATTTTTATCTCAAGTATTTGTTTTTTTACATGGAAAAAAAAAAAAAAAAAAAAAAGATTATTTTGTATAGAAGACGAAAAATTTATTGACGATGTTTCCTAGCGTACATAACTAACTTGTATCTTTTTTAAATAAAACTCAATGAAAAATATTTTATTTGATCTTGCCAGTCATTAAAAGATTTTTTTTTCATTAAAAGTTGCCAAATTCACTCTCTCTCACTCGCTCTCTCCCTTTCTTTCCTTCTTCACTCTCTCCAGTTCTCATTTCTTATTAATCTCATCTCTCATGAACTTAACTTATATGTTCTTATGGTTTTTATGTATTTAGGTATAACATATGTAACATGCACACTATGAAGTAATCTGATCAGCTAATATTGGAAAAATATTTAAATTTGAAGAAACAATTAAGTAATAGGTAGAGGAGTACCTAATAGCGTTTTCAAGCAACTACTCTCCGGATGGAGCACTCTGAGAGTACTTGTTGGTGTTGAGTTCTGTACTCTCGGAGTGCTCCGAAAAAGTAGCTCGAAAACGCTATGTATAAAATAATACAGCTAATTATAAGCAGGAAAGAATCCGAAAATCGGGTTCTATGACTATAGTGAAGTAGGTACATGTTACACTTTTCATCATTTATGACTCATGTAACTATGATGATTTATGACTACAGTCATTAACGACTAATGATTTAGACTATCAGTCATTAATGACTATAGACAAAACAGTCATTACTGACTAATCATTTATGACTACAGTCACTACAGTCCAAACATTCATTAATGAGATTGTCATTTATGACTACCAGACTACCAGTCATTAATGATTATCATTTATGACTACCAGACTACCAGTCATTAATGATTATCATTTATGACTACCAGTCATTAATGACTAATCATTTATGACTACAGTCAAAACAGTCATTTATGACTACCAATTAATGACTAATCATTTACTACTGCTACTAATCAGTCTAATCTCTAATCCTAATCATTAACGACCGAAGTCATTTGTAGTCATTAATGACTAGTTTATGACTACAGTCACTACATTCATTACAACGACCATAGTTATTTGTAGTCATTAATGACTACTTGCAAGACCCCAAGAAATGTTGTGGAAGTCATTATTGTCATTAATGACTTACGGGTACCCTATACTAATTAAATAAGTCAAATTTTCTGTACATTTTTGGAACGAACGACCCGAGTAACTGTCTGTAACTAACAGTAATTTTTGAACGCACCCAGCGCGCCCTATCGTTGTGTGTTTGCACTTATCTCCTGCTGCCGCGGGTTGAGGGTTGAGAGACTTGAGTCACTTATTCTTGAGAGCTTGAGGCGGGTGGCAGGTCAGGCCGTCAGGCGGCACGGGACGTGTGGGATAAGTTTTAGTTTAAGTTACTACCGCATCATGGTTTACTAGATTGAAAAATGTCGCTAAACTAGCCTTTTTTTTTCAACGCCGAATACGTGGAAGAGAGAGACGGACGCCCTCGCAAGGATTAACGATTAAAGAGTGGTTGTTTACGTGTCCTTATTTTATTCTTAGAAACAAAGTTAATTGTACATTAACTGCATTTTTTTTAAATAAGTAATGACGCGAGTGTGCACAAATTTTTTTAAGAATCGACAGACAAGTACCAAGTGTAGATAATGTGTGATTTTTTTTGTAACGTTTTTTTCCGTCAGCTGTACGTCAAGTGAGTTATGATCTTACGTTTTCAAAAACAAGAAACTTAACCTTTTTTTCATTGTTTTAATAATATTTTTCTCTTAATAAGTACCCTAAGACTAAACGAAAAATGTGAATGTTTGAATACAAGGATTACAAACTTCCGTGTTTGTTTTTCATGATGGTGAAATTTTTTTTCAGATTTTTGATGGATTAAACGATAAAATGGACATTTCATCAAGAAAAAAGAATCTATCTTTCTCTTTCAACGTTGATTTAGATGATGTTGACAATGACAGTAAATCCTCTACGGATTCCGAAGCTGTCTTGCAAATCGACACTACAGAAATGGAAATCCTTGAAAATAATGCGAGTAAAAAGAGAGAATCGCTCGGTGACACGGCTTTTGTTAAGAAAAAAGAAGAAGAGCTTGAAAGGCAGTTGGATGAGAAGGCTGCCAAGACCAATCTGACTGCAACTAATGTAAAGAATATCATTAAACATGTCATTTCTCATGAACTAGTCAAAGCAATGGTACAAAAGTCTCCGACAATGGGTGATATCATTTTTGAGCCCAAGTTGACAAGATCGAAAGCCAAGTGGGTACATTGACTTGCAAACATTTTGTATGAAATGTATTTACATTCAACAAAACTTAAGCAATTTTTTTGATTTTCTTAAATCAGGGAATTAGGTGTATCGCACCCTGACATTCTTGGACCTTTAACACCAGTGAAACATACAAACACTTCTGAAGTTCAGGTACTCATTGAAGGAGAGTTTTCAGAGAATTCGTCGGATGAGGAATATGACCCTGATAAGGACCTGCAAGATGATGATAAAGAAGTTGAATGTACAGGTTCTACTGGAAGTGATATTGACTCACAGCCATCTACGACAGCAACACCTGACGACCCTAGCTTTAATTTAGAAGACTTACAATTACTGGAAGTACAATATGATGAAGAAGGTGTTTTTAAAATTCCACAGTAAGGTTTTTTTACCGCCAATAAATAACTAGAAATTTATCAAATAAAAAACATTTACACTAAAATTTTTTCAGGATTCCACATGTTCCTACCAAAGAAGAGAGTATAGGTCACAGAACTCGGTCAAAACTTAATCTGAAAGAAACGCCTCTAGAAGAGATAGAACAGGCTTTTGTTCCTCCGGACATTACAAGTGATATGTATGAATGTGATTGGGAACCTGATGAAGACTGGGCCCAATTTTTGCAATCTTGTTATCAAAAAGAAGAAACTGGGCCTCAAGAAGTAAATATTAATGAGGATGACCCAGAGGACCCAGAATATAATATTTTAGAAGATAAAGAATTAGATTTCTGTAAGTATAATGATACTCTTCATTAACTTCAACTAACTGTATAAATGATCAGGTTTTAAAGTTAAAAATTAATATTAGTGGACAAAGAAGAGTTACGACATGATAGAGCAGTTAAAATACCAAAGCATGAATTAAAAGATTTAATAGCACAGCTCGGTGAGCATGGGGATAAAAGTGTAAGAGATGAAAAAACACGTGAACAGGAAGAACAGTTACAACTGCAAAAATTAACAAAAAAGAAAAAAATAGATACATGTACAGCATCTCCAACAAATAATTTTATAAACGTATGCAATACTTTGATTACTTGCAAAAAAAAATACGTTAAAAATATTGATCTGTTTGTTGATTTAATCTTTCAATTTTTGTTTCAGATGAATCCAATGGTAGATTTAATAACAGTATTAGCGGAACCGGAACTTCCAAAGTATATCGATATCAATGTGCAGCAATTATTGTCTGTACAAATGTCCCAACACGTTCAATTGTTAGCACAACAAATTTTAATGACTTACAAACATCCCAAACTGCACTATATATCTAAAGTCTGTAAAGATCTTTTAAACAGCTTAAGGTATTAATGATGAACAATGTTTTTTTTCAAATCATTTAAAAAAATTTTTTTCCGTAATAATTCATGATTGCATTTATTAAAATTTTTTAGTACTTTAGGTACCAATGATAACTCGAAATTTTTAGCTGGAAATCTTTTTGACGCTTTACAATTAATATCAGATTGGGAGTCGAAATTAGATGATCCAGTATTTTCAAATGAATATGTTGAGGGCTTAGAAACGGAAGAAAAAAAAGAAATATTATATTTTGAAAACTCACGAAAATACGTACCAAATTTCCATCCAGAACTTATTAAGTTAATGGCTGAAAGTAAAGCACTCCAGCATCCTCAAATGTTACCAGAAGTCTTTCCCAGAAGTGTTACTGGCAGTAATAAAACTATACGATATTTACCTTCGGAAGAAAAGTATGCTCTATTTTTTTCAATGCCTAATTTTTGAAAAAATTAAATTTTTTATCCAGCAGCTGAAATTTTTTGTTTTAAATTTTATTTTACAGTCTTATTGCTATTGGTTTGGAACAGTTTATTTCATACTATAAGAGTTCTAAAAAACAATTTCGTAAAGATATCGATTTTTTAAATGATGCTGTAAGGGATATTCAAAAGTATTTAATACCTGTAAGAAGTATGAGTGCACTGATGTATTACATTAAAAAACGTAAATGGAGTAAAAAAGATAATATCATAAAGGTAAGCTTGTTTATTTCAAAAATGTGAAAAGTAAAATAAGTAAAATAAATACCGTTTTTTATTCATAATTAATTGAGTAAATTGATGTTTTATTCATACAAAAAATGTATTTTTTTAGGATTACTTTGTTCACGGGACGGCTCCTAAAGTTGAGCATCAAGTTTTACCTTTATATCCACGTCTAGCACCTATAGATCAGCCTATCGAAGTTTTACCAAATAACTGGAAAAAATTTATACTTAGCGTGAGTCAAACAAAATTTTAGATCTAAAGTATAAAATTGATCAAACATTTAACTTTATTCTTTCAGATGAAAAAGAATGATCTCGATGAGTTTTTGAAATTTCCCAAAAGCCCCCAAAAAAATATGAAAAAAACGGATAGCTCTGTCATGTCTTTGAATGTAGCAGATGCAAATCATGATCTAAGAAATCCGATGGTTTACATGTTTCATATGCCATCGTTAATGACACCTGATAAGAGTATAGCCAGTAATGTATCGATACAAAATACAAATGAAAATGAAAACTCCGAAACACTGGAGCAAAACGTGATTAAGATAGAACCTGAGATACAAATCGAACCTTGTATATCCACGTCAAAGACAACTCCAAAAAAGTGTTCCTCTATCGCAGTGTCAAAAAGCAATATGAAAACAAGAGCGGCTCAGTTGAAGGTGAATGAAACTAAATCCGATGCCGAATCGGCTAAAAGTCAAAGAGCTGGCGAGACAGATGAAGAAAAAACGAGACCGACTCGTCTCAGGATGACTACTCCCAGACTGGCTAAAATAAAAAGTGTTCAAAATATGAAACTCCTAGCTCAAGCAATGTCTTCAAGAACTTCGACATCCAGTTGTAACGTGGAAGAAAATAAAGAAGATAACAAAAACGAAGACAGCGAAGATTTACTTTCAGTTGACAAAGGGGTAAGATAAAGGGTAATTTATTAATTTTGCAATTACTTTACTGTATAAAAATATAATCTCTTTTTAATTAAAGGACAACGAAGATGAAATAGCTGAGCTTATGTTGGCTAGTACGACTATAAGAAAGAATACAACAAATCGGAAAAAAACAAAACAAGCCAGAGAACAGGAAAATTTAAAAAGACTCATAGATGCACAAAGAAATATTGATGAAAACGAGAGAGCTCACAGTATGCATGGTTTTTATTGTAAAAGTCAATGAATTATACCATTTTAATTTCTTATTTATAAATTTTGTTTAAGGATTTGCCTCTTCTTATTTTCAAAGAGTACACGAAAGATTAGAATCGCAAGATCCAGAATTGTTTAAAATGATCGCCAAATCTTTTGTCGAATTTGAAAAAAATATGCAAAAAGCATGTCAACCTGAATGCACTGATGACTGTGCGGAGGTCGCCGAATCGCCATGCAACTCTAAAAAATCTGAGAAAGATATTCTTGCAATCGAGTTTTACAAAGATATTTGTGAAAAGCTGAAAGATCATCCAGATCTCTGTTCGGAGTTTGTGTTATTTTTGAAACCCCATCAAGCTGTCATGATCAACAAAGCCGCGGAATACTTGATGTTGATGACAGTTTCGGATTTTTTTCTCATCACACAAAATTACTTTTCAAAACAACCATCCCGAATAGCAAAAATCATGCAGGCTTTAACGCAAATGGCCTCAGATCCTCATATAAATGTAGGAACGTTGTTGAATACTACAAACTCTGTCTTTAAGGGCCACCCTATGATCATAGATATGTTTCTGCACTTATTTCCGAAATTGAAACCTCCTGAAAGGTATGCACGTTTCATTTTATAAATCGTAAATTTACACTAGACTAGTAATACAGTTGAACATACGTGAATAACGCCACATTTTTTAATTAATGAATATTCTTTTGTTCAGTTTGTTTGCGCCCGGCTCATTTGAAAATCTAGTTTGTCCCTCGGGACCATCGCATGACAAACAAAAAGAGTTCGATGAAGATGCACCAGAATTGTACGAAAGTATTGACTTGCCGGTATTGTCTATTCAGGAAGATCCTTATGGTGGTGATAGTTGCAAGTGCGACTGTCATGCAGGAAATGATGAGACCAAATCAAAAGGGACGAATGAGCATTGCGCAGCTTGTGGAACAAGAGTAAGAAATTGCTTATTCTCTTGATTAATTTGCAACAAGCTTGTTTTGACACAATTTCTTACGTAAATTATAGTTTTTGAATGGAAGAGTTTATTTGCAAACCCCGGAAGGTTTAAGGCCGGCCAAAATCACGTTTCCCGGTGCTGAAGAAGAAAAGTTGGAAAATATCTCTCGAGTATCGTTAAAGACTACTAAACGCATTCCATCTCCACCGCCGAAAAAACGTCGAAAATATTCAAAACGTGATTCCATATCGGAAGAGCCTGATGGCGCAAAAGTAGGTCCTTCCAAAGTTTCTCCGGCTAAGGACAATGAAGAAAAGGTGAAATCTAAAAAAACGTCAAAATCGCCACTCAAATCTGCTACCAAAGTTCAAACTGCCATTGTAAAATGTAAACGTGATAAGAAGAGTGATAAAAAAGATGAAAAAACAAAACAAACGGCTGATGACGATCAAGGCGAACCTACTTTCGTGGAACAAAAAGAATTTTATGAAGGTACTTAAAAGAGTTTTAAATGTGAGATACGTTATTGACGCTATAAAATTATTTTTCAGTCAACTGTAAAATAGAAGAAACTAGTACGGATAGCCATGAAGATGACAATCTGACAAGCCCGGAAAAAGGAAGTTTACCAGGTAGAGAAAAAACAGAAATATTCAGTGACTCCGATAGTCATACAGAAGCTGAAATAGATATAAATAAATCTTGGACAATGGAAGATGACAGAACACTGTTGGAGCAAATTCAAAAAGACTACTCTGAAAAAACTTTCAACTTAGTTAGCTTACTCTTGAAACGACCTGTTGAACAGGTAATTATTTATTTTTATAAGAAATAAAAAAGAAAACCATTTTATTTGTAATTTCTAAATGTAATTTATTTGAAATATTTCAGGTGAAGGAACGTTTTGAATTTTTACTACTGTTGTTAGAAAAAATGTCATAAGTATTATATCTTGTATTAGCGATACGTTTTGTACAAACTTTTTTCATACAAAGTGTAAATAGTCAACAGTATTAAACGAAATTAAATTTTTTATATAAATTTATGGTTTTTATTTGCTTTATAATACTTATAAAGTCTTTATTACATTTAATCTCTCCAAACGGATTTATTTTCTATAAAAATGACAAATGGCAATGTATAATTCATTCTCGGATGATGCAATGAATTACTTATCATGCAAATATTTTGAAAAATCTTTCGTTACTTTAACAATTACCAATTGTTTTTCTTAGTTTTTTTTTTTTTTTTTTCATTATGGCTATTTGTTTGTTCAATTACACAAAGTTTTCTAATTATTTACGAAATTTCACATAGATATTTGCAAAGGTCTGTACAACTTTAGCTTTTTCTTAACACGCGCGTATTTACAATAACAAAAACGCTTTCTTTAATATTGGACATTATTATTAAATCATTATAATTATAAAAAATCAAAGTTTACCTTAAAGAACAATAAACAATATTACGAATCTATAGTATTGAAATTAACAATTTCTGAGGTGTTTTGAAATGATTCAAGAAAAAGACGATGAAAACTTATTCGGTTAATTGACTTAAAACACCTCCAT
This sequence comes from Copidosoma floridanum, assembly GCF_036245765.1. Lineage (NCBI taxonomy): Eukaryota > Metazoa > Arthropoda > Insecta > Hymenoptera > Encyrtidae > Copidosoma > Copidosoma floridanum. The sequence continues at coordinate 34,127,740 of NW_028321890.1, forward strand.
GTCAACTTCTACACCAAGATCGAGGAAATCGTCGCTGTAATCCTGAACATGCCTCAAGCAATCGGGGTTGGATGTCGTTAGCTCGGAGTGGTCCGGATCATCAGTCACAGGACTTGGTGGTGGATTGGTAACCGTGCGTTCGGAATCGATAGTGATTCTATCCATTCCTTCCCCTCTTAACAACCGAACTTCCTCTGCAATTTGTTGTGTTGAGAGCTCTGCTCGATTCAACAAAGTTGGTAGGTCCTTATCTGAACCGTCTGAAAGAACCATAAGCATTAATTTAGTGATTTTATTTTTTCATTTACATTGTTTGCTGAAAAATTCCTACATACTCTCTAACAACTTCATAAGTTCTTGACTCTTTTGGTTTCTATGTGACGCTTCAATCATTTTTCTTCTGTCTACAACTTCTTTTTTTTCTTGATAAAATATCTCGCGAATTTTCGGTTGAGGAATGTGATCATCATTCTTGACGAGGAAAAGATAAACTCCACCAGCAGTTCTCCTTCTGGAACCATTCATAATCAACATGCCACCTTCCTCCTCTATTTTTTTTGTTTCTTCAAAAAAGTAAATGGCTTTTTGTTTCCCCAAAACATCAACTATCCTTCCTAAAATAACAAGTTGTGAATATTAATCAAAAATATTCAGACATAAATTACACATGCAAAGCAACACAAGTAAATAATTATCAACTCACTTATCAGAGCATCTTTTTTTTCTGATAATTTGTCAGCAATATCAGCAGCTACATCCTCCTCAGTTGACTCAGCTGTAACAGTCAAATCTAAAATCGTGCGAGCTGATCCTTTTTTATTTTCTTCAGGATTGTTTCTTCTTTTGCCCAATCTTAACTTAACATCACGCCTATCGGAACACGTCCTCTTTTTAGTCACTCTCGGCTTTACCTCCTGATCTTCTTCTTCTGAAGTATTATCCCTGTGCTTGTCATCACGTCTACATGAAAGTTTGTAATCATAACTTTCCACGTTGCGATCGCGATACTGACTTTTGGTAACACCACAAGAGAGCAAATCTTCTGTCAGTGATTCTTCCTGCACTTGTCTACACCAAACTTTGTATTTGTCATTTGCAGACCTAGATTGGTGACTTGATGTTTTACATCGCTTTATCTTGATTTTAGGTCGTTTAACGAATTTAGGCCCATCATCTGAATCTGAATCGCTTTCAGTAGCTCCTGACAAATCCGATTCGTCACTGTACCCGAGATTTTTTGACTGTTCTGGTACAGAAGCCACGTGATGAGGTCTTTGCAAGACCTTGTATGGGCCAAAAGAATCAGCTTGCTGGAAATAAGTAAATTGCATGAATTAAAATTAAAAAACGAAAAAGATTACGAAATTAAAAAAATTAAAAAAAAAAAAATTAAACTACATTGCGAGGTCTCTGCAAGACCTTCTGTGACCCAAAAGCACCAACTTGCTGTAAATTAAAAATCATACACATTAACATTAAAATAACGCATGATTAAGTTAATGAAAAGATATTGAAAAATTAGAAGTACATTGTGAGGTCTCTGCACAATCTTGTAGGTCCCGAAATCATCACTTGCCTGTAAATGGAAAATCATATGAATCAACATTAAACAATGAATTAAGCAAATGAAAATTTGTCAGAAAAGAAGGATGTTCTACAGCAAGCATTGACAAAATTAATGTTGCACAAGCCCACCATGAACTTAATTAGAAAGAAGTTTTAAGCAAAAATCAATCAGAGAAACGCAAAAAGCGTGCGAACAGGTTAGATGTGCCGCAATCGGTGTATGCAGCTAAATTACTCGTAGTGGATGTGCAAGGCTGACCTCGTCGTCGTTGTCAACGACTTCGCCGTCCTCGAGGTCGAGTGATTCGGTCTCCATCGTGTTTTTTCACAATCCGACGCAGAACAAGGGTGCTGATGTTCTCTCGTTCCCTTACTACGTCGTTGATTTTTCGCAGTTTTACGGATTCAGGCAATGACGAGCCTGCAAACCGTACAGCACTGCTGTATGGTATAAGTACTGCACTTTTCTGCTATGACGATCAAATAGATCAAAATCATGCAGAATCGAACATTGTAAGACTGGATAACTTGAGCCTGGAGAGTGTGTCTGATGGTAGTCTGGACTGAACTGCACCGTCGCCGTCACACTACACGTTTGCACAATCTACTCATCTTCTTCATTTTTATTTTTCAATATATTAAGCTATACCTATATATAAGTTTTTGTGGTGTGGGTGTGTGTAGATAAACTAAAGATCGAGAATACCGATCTACTGATTGTTGGTAACATAAGCAAATGAGCAAAAAGGTTATAATTTTAAGATTTAATAAAAAAATTAATCGAGGAAATTGAGAAATTTTCGATGAACATTAATTATTAAGTTTTATTAAATTAGCTTCTACTACTTACAGTAAAAAAAATTCTTCTAATATTTCCGTAAAGTGTTATGGAATGGAAATGGAACACTTTAGAAATTTTATTTTATAAAAATTTTCTTGTACCGTTGGTGTGACATGCATAAGAATATTTTCAAGCTCAAAATTTAAATTTGTAAGTTAAATCAGAAGTTTTAAAAATTTTAATAACTGTATTTCACGATTTAACACACTTAACATTGTAAGATTTGGAAGGTAAAAAAATTTAAAAAAACATTTTAATCACGGCCATCGTGGGAATCCCCAAACGTCAGATTTAAAATTATTCTGATGGAAAATTCTTTGTGTTCGACTGTTAATAACTAAGTAAGCGACGATAATAAAACCAATCAAACTTGTGAAAGCTTTGAATAAAATTTTTCTCTTTTTTTGTGCGTCCCAGATTTGCTAGTCAGCTGATGAGCTGATGTTAAAGGCGCACGTGTGACAGCAAGGTATATCGTATTATTTTGTTGTAAAACTTTTTATTTTAATTTCTTAATTTATTTGCACCTGATTGTACTTACGAAGTTTATTTACATGTTGCAAACAACTATATCCAATTCAGCAACAAATATGACGGAATTTAGTCGTTTGCCGACAAGTGTAAAGCCTACGAATTACGAAATTTTGTTAACAATTAATTTGGATGATTTTACCTATAGTGGTAAACAAAATGTTTGTATAAATGTAAGAAAATTTATTTTTCATATGAATTTAAATTTTTCCCATTGGTAAAATAATTAATCAAATTTTTCTTGATTTTACAGGTGTTGAAATCCACAAAATTTATAGTTTTGAATTCTTTAAATATTAAAATTAAGACTGTTTCATACAACATTAATGGAGGCAAAGATATCATAAATGCTCAAAGCATTGAATACAACGTGCCAGATGAGATAGTCAGCATAACTTTTTCAAAAGAAATTCCCACAGGAGATCTCGGCTATCTCTCTTTCGAGTTTGATGGGATAATAAATGAGCAGTTGAATGGTTTTTATCGTAGCAAATATACTAGGTAAGATTACTTTCGAAAATTTATAATTTTGCATTAATTGGAACAAAACTTACATTTATAGCAATGGGATGACAAAATATGCAGCTGTTACTCAATTTGCACCCACAGATGCTAGGAGATGTTTTCCTTGCTGGGATGAGCCAGCAATTAAAGCTACATTTGATATTACCTTAACAATCCAAGAAGGATACATTGCAATTTCCAATATGGTATGGATTAAACAACTACTTCTGATACCTTGTTTTTTTTTGTTTTTTCCATCAATTAAAATATAATTTCAGCCTATCAAGATCTCTAAGAAATCTTCAGAAAACCTTACAAGTATTAGTTATGAAAAAACACCCATTATGTCTACTTATTTAGTTGCATTCATGGTTTGCAATTATGGTTTCCTTGAAAATTTGAATGATGGCAAAATAATTCGCGTTTATGCCCCAAAAGATAAACTAGATCAGAGTCAGTTCACTCTTGACACAGCAATGAAGTGTTTACCGTTTTACGAATCTTACTTCAACATCCCATATCCATTATCAAAAATAGATTTGGTTGCAATGGCAGAGCTTAGTTTTGGGGCAATGGAAAATTGGGGACTTATTACGTTTAGAGAAGCTGTCATTCTTGTTGACTCAAACAGTTCAACAGACAAGAAGGAAAGGGCCGCACTAACTATTGCTCATGAATTGGCTCATCAGTGGTTTGGAAATCTTGTGACAATGGAGTGGTGGACTCATTTATGGCTGAATGAAGGATACGCTGCATTCATGGAAACCTTATGTGTCGACAATTTATATCCAGAGTTTAGTATTTGGTCCAGATTTTTAACTACAAAACATATTAAAGCTTTAGAACTTGATGCCTTGGTGAATACTCATCCTATTGAAGTACCAATAAAAAATCCGTCAGAAATAGCTGAAATATTTGATGAAATTTCCTACAATAAGGGTGCCAGTGTCATTAGAATGATATATAATTATATTGGTGATGAGGACTTTAAAGAAGGAATGAAATTGTATCTCAAAAAGCATGCTTATTCTAATGTTCAGACTGCAGATCTATGGAAATCTTTAGAAGAATCTAGTAATAAGCCGATCGGCAGTATCATGTCAACTTGGACAAAGATGCCAGGCTATCCGCTTGTTTCTGTTACTGAAAAAAATTTTAAAAACTCAAAAAATCGTATTCTTACCATTTCTCAGAAAAGATTTTATATTGGTAGTCCTAATAATACGGCTAATACTATTTGGTTGATCCCGATTTCCATTAGTAGTGCTGAAAATCCAGAAAAGGTACTAAAAATTGTGATTTTAGATGAAATAACGAAAGATGTAGAAATTGAAGGTATATCCAAGCAAAGTTGGATCAAAGTAAATACAGGGACGGTTGGATTTTACAGGACCATGTATAGTACTGATTTATTTGAGAAACTGATATCAGCAGTTCAAGAAAAAAGCTTACCAACTTTTGATAGACTTGGCTTACTGGATGATTTGTTTGCTACAGCTCAGTCTGGACACACTTCAACAGTTGAATATTTAAGATTATTAAATGAATTTAAGAATGAAAGTGATTACATTATTTGGTCTTCTATTATCAATAGTTTAAGAAAAATCAATAGTATTTTGTCCCACTTGGAAAAAATCATTCATTGGTTTCAAGCATTTGGAAGAAATCTTTTGCAAGGAATTCAAGCAAAACTCGGCTGGTCGGCTAAACCAAACGAACATCATTTGGATACTTTGCTAAGGTTTCATAATTTTTCTTGTTTGCCTGCGTTTGCAAAATATTTTTACTTACTTTTGATCGATTTACAGAACTTTGGTTCTAAGCCAACTTGTCGAATTCGGCGATGAAGCTGTTATTGAGGAAGCAAAACGTCTATTTGAGCTTCATATTACGAAGCAAAGTATTTTACCAGCTGATTTTCGTGGTCTTGTTTATCGCGCAGTATTATTAAATGGGAGTGTAGAGGATTTCGAGAAAATACTATCTCTCTACAGAGACACTGATGCCCATGAAGAGAAAAATAGAATCTTGAGTTCTTTAGGTGCTATCAAAGATTTGAATATTCTCCAAAGAATCCTCGAGTTTTCAATGAGCGAAGAAGTAAGAGCTCAGGATACAATTTATGCCCTTAACTCTGTTGCAAGTAATCATCAAGGACGTCTTCTAGCCTGGCAATATTTTAAAAGCAATTTAAAATTGTTTGTTCAGCGCTGCCAAGCGGGAAATTTATTAACAAACATCGTAGGAACGGTGACGATAAAATTCACTTCAGAGGAAATTGTACCTGATATTAAAGAATTTTTCGAACAAAATGCTGTTTCGGGAACTGAAAGGACTGTACAGCAGAGCATTGAAACTATTAAACTGAATGCAGCATGGTTAAACCGTGATCAAGAATCATTGAACAAGTTTTTAGAAAATCAATTTAAAGCAAATTAAAATTTTAATCAAAATAAAAATTGTTTTATTAATTTAAAAACTTTTATGCATATTAAAAATAACAAACTCTTTGGCTTTGTTATCTGAGAAATCCAACGATTTCTCTGTTTGCACCCAACTCATCTTCGCTCTTCAAAGCGCACATTATTGCAGTGTTCAATTTAATACCAACACTTTTTCCCATCTGTAATTATATCATACAATGAAAAATATTATACGATAGATATAGTTACTTGTAGACTAAATAATAAATTTTACCTCTAAAAATTTAGTTAATGTAGAAGGTAGTAAGCTACCATATCCCATTTTAATCATAGATGACACTTTACCACTAGGTAAAATTGATACAACTATGCTTGCACTACTGCACGTTTCTTCTTCACAAGATGGATCAACTACACAATTATCTCCAATCTGAAATTTTGAATGCCATTAGTCATTTTTCAAGTTTATTTGTAGAAGTAGCTAGTCAATTTAAAACATACTTTGCACAATGTCACAATAATTGGAAAGTTGGTAACATCTAACTTCCAACTATCATAGATATCGTCTGATAAAATAATATCCGCTTCACCACCATCCAGCATAGCACCTTTTACTTTTGGAATTTCTGTGCTGTACAAAGCTGCTTTCACTGCAGCGCCAACTGTATCGAATAAATTGCCACCACATTCTAGGATCTGCACTAATTTTTGTTAATACCTCAGTAATAAAAAATAAAAATAAAAATACAAAGTCGTGTTAAAACGAAACATACCAAAATATCTACAAAAAGCTTCCAACATTTTTTGTATGGCAGTATTGATAATTGAGACAGATCCATAGCATCGGGAGACTGATATGCACATGCAAGTACACTACTGATTTCGTTAGCCAATTCTTCTCCACCTCTGCCTTCAAAACTTGGTGTAGCATTGGCTGAACTAAAATCATCAATTCATCAGTTAATTGGTAGCTGTAAAAAAAACTACTTCTATTGAAATCACCATTGTAATCACCAGTCAACAAAAAATTCCAATTTGCCTGCATGAGGATTTTCAGGATATGGTACATCGATTTCCACTTTAACACCTACAAGAACATCTGTATTTCCGATTCTTAGCCTTGCTGATCCATGGACTTGGCCCAACAGTTTTGTTTCCAACTCCATACATCTATAATCTGTTCTGCTTCTCCCATCACTTCGAAAATTTCCCTAAAATTGTATATCCATAGTCCATTGTTACATGAGTGTCATTACATATTTTAAACGTAAGAATTGTTAACAGATCTCTCTACTCTATTGTCAAACCCACGTTACACAAATTTTTTTTTTTTTTTTTCATGCTTTCTGTCAAAAAATTTTCATTTGTTACTTACATCTGCACCGTGAAGAATAAACGTTTTTTCAGCTAAACTCAGTTGTATCTCTGCCATTTCATTCACAGTTTATTCAATTGTTGCTATTAAAATAACTTGGAGACAGCGGATACCAGTTTCATTAAGTGTTTACACACTATTGCACACTATCCATGCACTAACCTAAAAAATGTGCGTGCAATATAGGTATATACATGTAGTTTCAGGTTTAGCCGGTAGACAACAGAAACAGAGTAATATTGTATAAAGGTAAATTGACAAGTACAAAAAATTAGTGTTCAAAATCATGAATAGCTGACATGCAACACATAATAATTGAGATTGTTAAACCATAGAAAAAAAAGGCAAATAAACGTAATATATTTTATTATAATTTTAACTATCGAGTAATATATTGTACAGATTTTCCGTGAAATTCTTTTATATGGGTGAATTTTCAAAACCAAAAGTAGCAAACTCTTGTGCTGTCTTCTCTTTGAAATTGGGATAGCCTGGATCTCCAGGATATGTTGGAATTCTGTTGTAGGTAACTTTCCATCCACCTTTTCTTGTCCAATCCTATAAATAATCAAAGATTTGAGATAGTAGTATTTAATTGGCTATTTAAAGAAAATCATTCAATTTTCAACTTACACCTGCATTATACTTGAAGTAGTACCATGTGGAAAATATGCTGGCTATCAAAAATCCACCTTTACCAATAACATGTCTTGTTATAATAGCTTTGTTTGTACCCTGTAGTGAAAAATCTGATTTATTAATTATGTTTCAATAATGAAAAATGATAGCTATAATTTTATTGTAATAAATAAGAATAACTTCATCTAAAGTATGGATCGTTTGTTACATTAATAGCTACTTACAATAAGGGGTTTTAATGCACTTTCCAGCTTATCCAAAGGGTATCTATAAAATCTTCTGATAGGATTATATCTTTCTACATAATAATTTTTTGGCTCTACAGGCTCTCCGTGCAGGTGTTGATCTTTTAACCATTGAGCTCTCCAAGCTCGTTCCTCATCGGTCATGCCAATTAATCTTTCTCTTTCACGAGCCATTCGGCCCTGGATGGCCATGGCCTTGACACCTCCAGTGTCAGAGCAACCATATTCATTGTGGATTTGATTTTCATGTCCACCCACTGAAAAGTAAAGTGATTGATTAAAAAAATATCTTGTTATTACTTATTGATCTAACATAAATGTCACGAATTCGGTCTACAACTGAGTAATCATAATCACAATGACAAAAGTAACAGTATTTTTGAAAGATTGTTACATAAATGTGAACAAAATTTTTTTCAAAATATTTCAATCACAACATAACGTTTGACAATAACATCAAAAGGTTAAGAGATTACTAAATGATTTAATGATTTTATCAAAGATTAAACGATCAAATTAATATTATGATGCAAAAATGCATGTACTTCTTTATTTAACTAAACATTAACTAAAAGACTACTACGTAAAAACAAAAACAAAAATTACGAACTTTTGCCTGCTTTTCAGGCACTGTGTGTGTCTGTGAACACAGCAGACTACAGGTTAAGTGTTTGCTCCGTAAATTGTTACGTCACAAAATATATATATATAGGCACGAATAAATATATACATGTATATGATACACTAGGATGGAGATTTTTTTTATTGTAACGAAGGCGCGTAGCGTTAATGGTAAATACAACATACTTACTTATAAAATTATTTCACAAAAACTTTGTATTGTTGCATAGTATTTAATATTATATAATATATACTATTACTTCATACTCATCCAGCTGCAATATAAAACAAATCGAATAATTTGATAAGACCCAAAAAAGAAGTTAAATTTATACTACTGTTAATTGGATTATACTTTTCGATTATTTTTAAACATTTTGGTGTCCATAGTATGAGATTATAAATGCAAATACATAAAATGATGGTTTCGATAGTTTTTCTTCTCAAAAACTCGTTCAAAGAGAACTAAAGTATCAAAAAGTGAGCTGAATTCTCGTGTGAATTTTTTTTCGCTTATTATTATTATTTTTGCTTCGATCTCCCCATGCCAAAAATATCATAAATACACATAAGCATTTTAGTTACAGTTTTATTTGTTATTTGATACTAAATAGTAATTTTCATACCTGTCGACGCGTGTATCCTGCAGGGCAAGCCCCATTGCAGGACCGAGGACTCGTTGTGCTCTGGTTAGATGCGCGCCAGGTTCGAACTCTATAATTTTCCTACTGAGAGTGCAGTAAACGTCCAAAGGTAAAAAAAAAAAAAAAAAAAAAAAAAAACCGCCCAAAGTAGGGAAAAAGGATAATAGCAAAGATAACCATTTAACAGTATATTGTTATGTTGGTGACTCTCGAGAAAATGTTTCCTTTTCATTTCTTTCAGTTTTCTACCATGTAATTTATGATTTTCAATTTTTCCTACTTCACTATGAAAAACTCAAAAATCTTTATGTTAAAATTCAAGCGTAATTAGTAATAAAAAGTTGTCTGACAATTCGATAAAATAAATAGCCATTACTCAATAGCTATCATTGTGATTGTCCTCATTACAATAATCATAATTAATCCAAATTATTCGTATTATCACAGCAATGATTTATTATACTGCTGCTGTAACTACAGTTTTTAATATAACCGCTTTTATTTTTTCTCGGTAATATTTAATTATTGTATTTTAATGAACCGCAGCCGCTCACTTAGCCAAGTGATAAAAAATTCATAATATTAAGCGACTTTTTATCACCCTTTTTTTCCCAATGGGGTTGATTGAGTAAAAACGTTATTGTAAATCAAAGATTTTCTAGATAAACGTTAACACTTGTTAAAATCCGAGCTATATAAAATGGAGCAAGATAATATATGTATAAGTATAGTTGATTGAATATATTTTTCCCTTCCTCTGCCGCCCAAGAGGGAAGAAATAAAATGAGTGGTCGAACCGTAACTCCTCCAGCCAGTTAGATCACAGGCCACTGTGTTTTCTCAAAGACTTCCCCTGTGGATGGAAACATTTTCTGCGTCACCACCAGCGAGTGACAGAGGTCCGCGTTTCTGTGATGAAAGGGACTAGAGGCCCCCGAGATAAAGCAGTTGACCATCGAGATATGAACAATAATAAACAAGTGAATAACATTGATATTCCCAAAATAAGTTACTTCATGCCCGCATAATCCTCTTCCTTGACCACTTGCTACTCTTCCTCCGGGCTTGGAGACGTTTCGGAGGAATACAGGTGGAGAGGAATAAAAAAAATATTTATACATATATACATACACGTAATAAAGTAGTCGTAGGTAGATCATATTTATTTAGTCGTTTCAATCGCAATATACTTTTCTTTGTCATAAATCATTTTTTTTTTTTTTTTTTTTTTTCATAAGTTAATTACAAGTATTTTTTTGTTTTGTTTTGTTTTTTTTTTCACTAACTGCTAAAATGGATTATAGGTATTTCACAGTATTGACTCTATTCTCTATTTTAGATGACTAAAGACTTTTTTTATTATTATCTACAAATATAATATATGTTTTGTATTTATATTTATGTATATATGCACTTCTCTTTCAACATTGTTTCTTTTTCTTTTTTGTTTCGACTTCTCCCTCGTTATATGCAATAATAAAAATAATAATTATAATTATAATACATTCTCGTGGAGAATCGACTCAAAAAAATTTTTGCCGCAACATAAACTTGTTTTTCACTGATGTTTTTACGAAAAATAAATTGATTCAAATAATACGCACTTTTCTCTTTATTATTATTGATCAGTTGAACCGGTATCCAACGGTATACACTAAAATGGTACAATAAAATTAAAAAATACGAGACAAATACATTCGTATGTCGACTGTTCGATAGTACAACAATAAAAATAGTAGTAATGTACAATAACGATAAAAAAAAAAAAAAAAAAAAAAGAGTAAGGAATGGACATTCAATCTATTTTTTCGCAATTCAAATAAATTTGTTAGGACACAAAATGTATTTTTATATAACTTTGTCTTTGTAACAAACACTTTGATTTTTCTACTACACAATATTATTCATGTACTTGAAAATTCTTGCACATAGCGTATAATGACGTGCTTAATGTCTGTCAGGAAAAGATGAATTGTTTAAAAAGGGTTATAATAATGATAACAAGATTTATAAGATTTTTGTAGGTAGAATTAGGTAATACTTGAGATGAAAATCATGATTAGGTACTCGACTGATTTCTCATTTGTGAAATTGTATCGTGTATATTGTATGTTTATTCGTTTAAAAGATAGAGAATTCATGTACTTGATTTGACACATATGATTGAGGTTTCGAGCAAGTTTATCGCCGCTTAACTCGCGTCTTCACAGCCTATAGAGGTGAAAGAGAGGGTGCACGCCTATTAAATTTCTTTTCGTTCGCAACGAGTAACATTTTTTTTTTTTTTTCCAACGCAACGCATATATCGCCGACACAGTGTGTACCCACTCTCCACGCTTTCCAACGAATGTTAATATGCCAAACCTGCAGGCATACATGTATTTTATACATCTCTTTAAATCTTTTCGCTATTTTTTTTTTTTTTTTATTTATTTATTTTTGTTTTTTTAATTTTTATTTGATTTTTTCTTTTTCGTTTTGGCGCTACATATCTCGAATCCAGTTAGTGATTTTTTTCATGAGATTGTGTTAAAATTTGAAGCTATGAAGGCCTTATTTTACTTCTTTCAGAAATTCAACAGATTTGCAAAGCAATCCTGAATCGACATTTCTGGTGGTACTTAATTTTTATTTTGTTTAATTCCTTTTGAGGGATTATTTTTGTGCTCGGATAGATCGCGTCGCGTACGCGTGCGGCTCTACTTATTACTTTTTTTAAAAATGATTTTTATATTGTGCATATTCGAAAAAAAAAAATCAATAAATAAATAAAAAACAAACGGAGAAATTAATTTAGGCAAAATTTGAAAATGGAGCAGAGTGTACACAATTGTGATACTGTTTGAACAATTAAAAAAAGTGTGTGTATAGGTGTGTAGGTGTGTTTATAAGATTCATCAAATTTTTTTTTTCATTTTTTCTTTTTAAGAGATAGTTTTAGCCATTATTTCGTCACCTATCTAGAATTTTATGTACAACATTAGTTTTTTTTTTTTTTAATCTTTTAAATACAGCAACATAGTCAAAACATTTTTATATAATTTTGCAAAATCGACTATCGTAATTGCCAATCTTGCGAATAATTTTTCGTTTTATTTTTATATCCAATCCGTTATATTGTTACTCTTTGTTTGATTAAATTTTCGCGCGTCATTCATTTTGATTACCAACTCCAGACTCTCAATAAAATATTTTTAATATAGTCAACGTTACTTTTTTTTTTTTTTTTTAATTATACATGTATAAACTATGTGACGCAGCAGTACCTATAGGTAAAAGACACGTCAAATGTACCGTACATCGTCGTGTAAGCAATCATATAACATATTAAAATTATAAAATATACGAATCGCAACTTCACGTATATAATAATATGGACGACAGAGCGCAATGCTCTAATTCATGTCGTTTTATGTTTTTCTTCTTTTGTCCTCTTTTACCCTCTTATTCCTTTTCATAATCAACATAATACATTAATTCCTACGTGCCAGCTCTTAAAAGGATATAATATCAAATACTTTCTTAGACAGATGTACCTAATAGCATATCTTTATATCTATACGTATTATTTTTGTTTATACGTAAAGTTTGTATTGCTTTAATTTCACTCCATTTTTTTCAAACACGTCATCTCTACTGATCGAGCTGGCCTTGTTATTTTTTCGGTCCTTTTTTTTTCCTTATTCATCGAGTAGATTTTATTTTTATTTATTTTATTCTAATAGAGAACTTTAGGAATTTCAGAGCACTAATTAGACACATTATTTTAAGCTACTTATTTGATATTCAACTGTATTAGAAACAATTATTGAAAATTGATTGAAAAATGCAAATAGGAAAATAAAAATGTTAATTTTTATCGACACTTATTAATATTATTATTCATTTACTTTGATTTATCTATCCAATACTTGATTCACCTTGCAGTTAACTACCAATAAAATTTAATACATACAAAAATAATTAAAAAATAATTTTATCGTAAAATTTTTACAATTTTACTATTACGAATACGTTAAATAATTAAAAATACATTGACTCTAATTTACTAATTATATTTAATCAAAATTACTTATATAAAACACACGTTTCAATAGCACCGTGAAGTATTATACGGCCGAAACATATATTTGTCCTACAAAGGGAAAACGTAATAAAAAAATAGGCCCGTAACTCTCGGTGCGGTACCTCATACAATATTGTTATCACGTACGTAGTCATAGTATGTGTTTTATTATTTTACTTTGTTACTTTGTAATGTGAGATAAACTTTGTTTCACAGACACCAATTAAGTAGTTGGATGTTAGTTATACATACGTATATTTTTATATGACTATAAGTACATTGAAACTTTAATACCTACTAAACTGTATCATATTTTTCTCTCGACAAATTACTGTGTTGTATCATACTTGAAGGTAAACATCCCCTTGTTAAAAAGACTCGCGCGTTATTTTTATCTTTTTCGCAATTTTACTATTTAAGTATATCATGTATATGTATATTAACATGCATCTCAGCAAAAGAGAGACTATATATATAATCATAATGGTATGTATACGTATTACGTATAAAATGATAATAATAATAATACGATGCACTATCAATGTAGTAATAGAGAACGACGCGATGATTCATTTATATCGTTCGATAATATATTTTTTATGATTTTTCTCCGCATCCCTTTTTTTTTTTAATACGTTGAATTTTTTTAAAAATGAAAACATGCACACGACACTTATTCAATGATTTAATTGTACTTGATCGCTATTTATAAGTACTATTAATATTATTATGTTGTTTCTCAATTGTTATAATCTAATAATTAATATACTGCGTCATCATTCCACGATGTTCGTAAGGCTGAGAAGTCTATTATGTGTGCCGGGAGATGACGATAATTTTATCGCTATAACATCAGCACTTCAACAACGAGTATTGGGCACTTCGTAATCGCCGAACGAGTGAGATCTTTCATGAAAACCCGTTTATGTGCTTTTAATTAAAATTCTCTTGTAAAATAGGTAAAACAACAACAAATAACAACATGCGTAGGCCTTCAAAAAATTTTTTAACACTTTTTCTTGTATAGTCTCTAAATTTCTCGAAATGAAACTAGAGCGTCACTTTAAGAGTCTTGTTTTAGAATTTTAACTATTACTATTATATTATATTATGTATTTATTGATTAGACTCACTTTGAAGCAAAGTGAAACCCAGTCATTATTATTCCTATAAAGATGAAGTGGAGCACTCTCCAGAAATATATCCATTCCAAGGAATTCAGAGAACAATATCCTTTTGATGTCCTTTTTTTTTTTTTTTTTTTTTTCTTAATGTTTAATAATTTCATTTTTTTTTGTATTTTCATCGTTTATTTCTATATCTGTGGATCACGAGAGTTGATAAAAGAAAATGCGCGCGACTCGTAGCGCAACTGTCGGTAGATTATTTTCGCAAAAAACCTATACGTGTAAAGTCTAAGCTAAATCCTACATAATAGTTCACATGTTCTACGAAGCAATTAGAATTAACGTTATTCTAATGTGATTTTTTCAATCAACGTCGATAATGCACGTAGAAAAGTGACCATCTCCTCGCGTCTTTGGTTAAACGCGAAGCATTTAGAAAGTATCGTGGCAGTGGTTTTCTTAGATGCTTCGACCTTAGCCTCGGACCAGCTTTCGTTTGTAATTTCTCGGTTGTCGTACTTTTTTCGCTTTTTCATCCGTCCCACGCTTTTTTTTTCATATCGATAATAGGTCCTCGATAGTGCAAATCCGCGATAGACATGTACGTATTATATACTCCTTCGTTTTGATTGATATCCAGGATGTCACGTAATATATATTATTTTCTTCTACGACAATGCATTTGTTTATCTTTGCCTGCAAATTTGCGAAATTCGATACGTAACTACTGTACCTGTAAGTACACAAGATACTTTTCCTTTACTTTTTTATTTATTTATTTAATTTTTTTACTAGTTTACTTGTCATTGCTATCTAATCCTTAATCCTCGAAACAAAGACAGACATACACAGATTTTTGGCTCTAGTCGCGCATAAGAGTGAGTAAATTTTCATGTATATACTAGAAAGGGTGATGAGCTAAGATTCGTGATTTCATTGCAATGTTCCATGTCCATATAAATTTCTCGGTACAAGCCTTGCCAGATTATTATCTCCAATCTGTATCCAAGAAACTTATAGAACCCACTAATGTAACACGCTCGTATTTTGCAGTGAATCTGACAAGTGGAAAAAATTATGAACATCGAATAAGCCTCCGTATTCGTCGTCGTCTGATCTCAAAGGCACGAACGACCGTATACCAGCTCACCATCATCACACTAACCGCTTGCGCTTCTATCACCACACACGTACACTTAATCATTTACATTTTTTTTTTTTTTTTTTTTTTTTTTTCAATCCCATGAGCGAAACTTTGGCACGTGAGTTTGGCTTGATTTCTTTTCTTTCTTTCTATTTTTTTTTTTTTTTTTTCCGTCGCTGACCCTCCATCGACACATCCTTATAACGCACGCAATCCCGATCCTTGGCCTCACATGTTACTCAGGTGTCTTAAACGAGCGCGCGCAACACGTACACGATATTATTTCAATAAAACACGGCGCTCTGAGCAACAAGTAACGACGCAAAGTATTAGCGGTACAAGTAATAACGATGATGATGACTATAGCAATAGTTGTTACTAGTGTTGTTGTCGTTGGAGCTGGTGCAGTGATGTAAATGATGTGGCATGTATTGTGTACGAGAGCCGATGATGACGATGGTGTAACGACGATGGCTTTGAGCTCGGCCGAGCCTCTTCACGAGTACATGGTGATGACCTCCCGGCCACCGCCCCGCACAATCAGCACTCGCTCGAGACCTTCTGTGAGCACCTCCAAGAACTCCATGTCTAAAGAAATCGAGTTAAGGAGCTTGTCGAAAAAATCGTTGGTGATCGGTATGGAGTCAGCGTTGATTAAAAGGATACAGTTTGATTCGCGCTCGATGTTTGTGTCCTTGGGCGGTCCGGGCAGATTGAGAATGACCAGTTGAGCCTCGTGGCTCTTGTTGACGATAACCTCGTTGAGTTTGACTGCCGTGTGCATTCGCCTGACGTTGTCCTCTCCCCTGTAAAATCGGGGGAAAACAAACATTTTGCACAATCCACGAAAAGTTAGCTTGAAAAAAAAAAAAAAAAAACACTTACGGTGTGCGGGGCCCTGGGCTCTCCTCGGAGGCCGCCTCCTCTTCCTTGCTGTCCTCCACGTTCTCCTGGTTGTCGCCACCAGCTTCCTTCTCGGCAAGAGCCTCCTTCTCGGTGGGAGCCTCCTTGCTCGGCTTGGGCGATCCCTTGGGCGTGTCCTTACCGTCGTCGTCGGACTTATCTTTCTCCTCCGATGTTGGCTTGTCGGGTGGTTGCTCGGCAGGGTTTGGCTGAGTGGTCGGCTCCTGGAATCGGACCTTCGTCTGCTTTACCTCCACGTTCTGGTGGTGGTGGTCGACGATCGCCTGGACCTGTTTGGAGTATCGGGGGAAAGAAGGGAAAAGGGGAAACATTCGATCAAACACTTTGTACGTATTTTGCAAGCTTTTTTAAATAATCAACCGGTCTGTAGAAATAGATTTTTTTTTTTTTTTTTTTTATTGCAATTGAACGCTGACATATATGATACACGTATAATAAGCACTTTACAATATCAACGTTCAATTTCAAGGGAAAATAGCGATGACATTATGGGAATACTGGCTGCGTACAAGACTAGTGAAAGCGGCCGTATATATGTGAACGCCAAACAAAATATATTCATGTATGAATTGTGATCTAGTAAATTAAAGCCATTAAACATAAAAGTGCCATCATCCAAGCTGAAAATAATGGAGCGCTATAAACAAGAAAAAATGTGTAATGGGATTTTTCAGGCTTTTTGTGTAATGATGTGTAAACAATGCCGATTTTTTTTCTTTATGATGAGTGTTTGCTCTGCGGGTGATGGTACAATCTAACGGTAAGATGTATAATTATTGTAGGTATTACATGTATACGGAAACAAAATCATAACGGATGGAGCGAAAAAGTTGCGATGCATTCGAATCAGTCCCATAAACCATCGGCAACTTCTTCACGAAACGTGCAACGATGATGAAAAATCCATGTCGAAGATCATTCAAAACAATTTTAAAAACACTTATTTATTTGTATAACAATAAAATGGCATCTAAATGATCGAATGATATATTATATCGAGTGTCTATATGTTGATGATTGCGTAAAAATACATGTGTAACATAAAAAACTGAATTGGTCGTTGTCGAATATGCGAACAGCTGCCCTAAGGGCAAAATAACAAAGGGTGAAACTCGATCGGGTTGTCGATAGTATGTATATATGTAACAAAAAACATGGTGTATTATGAGAGATAAACGAGACACATATGTACATGTATATTGATAATGGAGACACTAAAAGATGGCAGTGTGGATTTGAGGAGATAGAGAGAGGCCGGAGCCTTTTCAGCTGTATGTATAAGGTTTTTTATTCTGACAAACCGGAGGCAAATAATCCTCGTCTATAGTACCTCGTTGAAGTCGGCCGCCGACTGTGGCGCAACATAGACAGTGGGCGTATCGAAGAGTACGAGGGGACGCATCCGCGACAAACAACAGCGCAAAAAAAACAGATATTAATTTTCCGATCAGTTTTTTATAATCACTTTTATCACAGACATCAATCAACACATCACTTATTTCTAGTTGACATGTTTTTTTTTTCTTTTATAGCTGTACCATCAAATAAAAGTATAAGGCTCGTCGAAATTCCAGTTTCAAACAGATTCACGTGAGTTAGTATACTAAAAAAAAAGAAGCTCGTTTATCGCGTGAAACCATTTGAAACAGTTATTTCGAGCCCCGCATTAAAAACATTGTATATAGATTATTATTATTATTATTGTACAACTTGATGTGATAACAATAAAAACGAGAATCTGTTAAGTTGAAACGACTTACGATGCCGAGGGATTCCTTCTTATTGAGTTGCATCTCCCGTAGCATCTGGTTCCTCTGCTCCATGAGCAACGTCCTCTCGTACGTGTAAGCGGAAATGTCCGAGTCCATCTGCAAAAAGCGGAAAACGATAATCGAGACAAGTGTTCGAGTAAGTCTAGGTGAAAAAAAAAAAAAAAAAAAATGGTGACCGACCATCTCGACGACTTCGACCTCGGCCTCGATTCTAAGGTCGTAGAGGAACTTTTTCAAGTCCTTCTTCATCTGAATGGAGTTGTCCTCCATCTGGGCCACCGTGAAGATCTTCATCTTGCAGTTCTTCCAGGTGCGGTGCTGCTTGAGGAGGAAGGGCAGAAGCATGAGGAGGCCACCGTCGTGCACGATCCACCATACGTGTATGTCCCCGACGACCTTCTCGCTCGAGTCGGGGAAGAAGTTGATACCCTTTGGGACGATGAGGGCCATCTTGGCCGCGGTGACGCTGCGCATGGTTTGCAGGAAAACGCGCCAGGTGCGCTCGCTCTCGGGCTGGCGCCAGCTGTACGGCCAGCCGAGGATCACGCAATTGGGCTTCATCCCGCCGAGGCCGGTCATCTGGACGAGCGAGCTCAGCCCGTCTATGACGTTACGGGTGACGAGCACGTCCACGAAACCCTTGACCTTTTCCTCCTCCATGGTCCGTCTGATGGCTTGTTTCGCGGCGCTCGCGTCACCCGAGCGCCTCGAGTAGTCCCCGGCGATGCAGGCCACGGTGATGGTCAGACCCTTGCCGGCCTTCAGTTGGCTCACGAAGGCAAAGAGCTTGCGGTACTTGGGCACGAGATCCTCGGTGAGCTTCGACAGGATGAGAATCTGGGGCCGCCAGTTCTTTGTGTGCGGCTGGCCCTCCTCGAGCCGCAGGAGGGAGTAACGGGCAGCCGATAGGGCCAGACCCCTGATACCGTCGCCCCACTCCTTCTCCGCGCCCCGGTACTCGATGTACTTGTAGATACAGCCGGCCATGCCCATGGCCAGTAGGGCGTAGTACCAGCTGGTCATGAACATGACGGCGATGCAGAGCGACAGCCCGAGGAAGGACAGGGTCCAGTGGTAATACTTGAAACGGGGCCTCCAGTTGGGGGTGCGCAGGAGGGTCTGAACGGCGCAGGCTAGATTGACGAAGCCGTAACACATGAGGAAAAACATGGAGAGTAGGGGCGCTAGGTAATCGACGTTGCCGAGGAGGATGCCGCACTGGCAGATGGCGACGGTGAGGATGAGGGCGCGGGTCGGCTCGCCCCGACTCGAGCTCTTGGCGAAGGGCGCGAGGAAAGGTATGATCTGGTCCTTGGCGATGGCCTGGAGCAGCCTGGGTGCCCCGGTGAGGGATTGCAGGCCCGCCCCGAGGGTCGAGAGGAACGAGCCCACCAGGATGACCCACTCGTTGGGCCAGGCTATATTAGCGACGACCAGCCGGCCGCCGA
The DNA here is from genome assembly GCF_036245765.1 of Copidosoma floridanum. Lineage (NCBI taxonomy): Eukaryota > Metazoa > Arthropoda > Insecta > Hymenoptera > Encyrtidae > Copidosoma > Copidosoma floridanum. The sequence goes on from NW_028321890.1 coordinate 34,147,610, forward strand.
TGCTCTGGCCAAACTTATCTCTCAACAGAAGATTGTCCACTGTACCGGCGAACAGGAGCACGCACGACAGGTAGACCGTCGAGGTCGTCAGGATGGCGCAGATCGTACCTATCGGGATGGACTTTTGGGCGTCGGCCAAATCCCCGGATCTATTGGAGCCGGCCATTATACCTGCAAGCAACGACGGACCCGTAACGTGACGGTAAACACCCATTTGTTGTTTGTTCCACCTCACCTGTCACCGAGGGAAAGAAGATGCCGATGAGGATGGTAAAGGTGGTCGTCAGATCTACCTGGATCTGATTGTACGAGCTGCCGCCCATAAAGTCAATGTCCCTCGGGTTGTCCCCGTAGGCGATGTACTGGCCCGTCTCTTGGAAACTGCCCATCAGGTTCTCTGCAAGCGAGATGAACGACGCGTAACCCACATACAACCACGTAAAAGCAAACGTATACTCGGGTAAAAATTGTTCGCAGGGTGGATTTGGCTCACCAAAGAACACCCCGCTGTAGAGCCCGCGGATGCCGGTCCTGATGCTCACGTCGCTCGTCAAGTAGTACGGGTCGCACTGGTTGCCTCGCTCGTTCGTGCAGAAGGTCTTGTTCAGGAAGGCCGAGTACTTGTAGCAATGAGCCTGCACGTTTATGTCCTTGAGCAACCGCTTGCCCAGGATGCACATCCTACACGTGCACACGGTTTTCATTTACAATGGAGTGCAGGTACATAATATATGCATTGTATGGGTCAGTGATGCAAGGAAAGGGACTCACTTGAGCTTGTCGTTGCCGTAAAAGTTGCAAAACAGACCGACGTACACGGCGATGATGGAACAAATGACGCACGCCAGGGCCACGGTGGCGAACTTGTTGACAAACTTGACGCCGATGAAGACTATCGTCCCCATGACAATCAGCAGACACGTGCCGTACACCCGAAAATTGTTGTACATGATGCTCGCGTCCTTGGTAAAGTCGCCGAATATGCTGAGGGTCGGCGCCATGTACGTCTACGGGTGAAAAGCGTCAGCAAAACCAAGGGTGTTTGTGGCAATTTACGTGGTTGTCATACGCACCAGGACGATCTCGACGGCGCCGATGATGTACATGGCCGCGGCGAGGGTCGTGCCCGTGTAGAACAGCATACCGACGGCCCCGCCAAACTCGGGGCCCAAACTTCGCGATATCATGAAGTACGAGCCACCGGCCGGCACGACGCCGTTTGTCGCTATCGCGCTCATGCTTATTGCTGTCAGCATCGTCTGTGGATGCAATGCCGGGTATAAATACAATAGAATTTTTTTTTTTCTTTTTTTTTTTTTTTTTTTCCATGCAATGCCCACGAGAAACTTTTACCCAGGTGCAAGTACCCCGTTAATTATACACACATCAACTCTGATGACCGACTACGCGTTGGGAGAGATACTTTGAAAAAAAAAAAAAAAAAAAACAAAAAAAAAACAACTTCAGACTCAAATAAAGTTTTTAATTATAAACTGCGGCAAATGAGGCCACTTGAAACGCACAGAGTGGCCCCACGAAACTCGTTTGAATTTCCACACAAGTTAATCTCTTGTACAGTTATTTCATTGAAGAAAAAAAAAAAAAAAAAAAAAAAAAAATGGATTTCCAAGAGTGCAAATGGAGATGTACTAACGACGCAGCAGCAGCAGAACACGATGAGGAAGCCCTGAACGGCCCCCGCAGTGCCAACGACCCACGTGAGCCGAATGAATAAGATGACGCCAAAGATGTTCTGGATGCAGGGCAGGTAGACGCCGATGAGGGTGCCCATGCGAGCGCCACCAGGTTTGCCGGCGCTCGGGGTGCCCGGCTTCGCGTCCGGATCCGTGGGCGCGGGTATCGTGTTGCTGTAGTCCGACAGGCTCTTGAGCAGAGTCGCGGCCCTCGGTCTGTCGTCGAACTCCTCCTGCGAGTAACCACAGATACCACGATATTTCATTGCTCATTTGCATCACGTTACCCCTTACGAATTTACGCTGTTGCTTTTTTTTTTTTAGATTATTTCACGCTAGATCTATCCCCCTCCCTTACCCTCTCTCACCATTCCTGCAGGCTATAAATCCTCTTCAAACGTTGCTACTATTATATTATAGGTATATATATATGTATGTATATATGGTTGCTTTCAATGCTACTTTTCCCACTCGATTGATTATTATCATTAAAATCTGAGCTATAATAGCAAGTTTGACCCTGTGGGTTTAATGCCAACGTATACTCAATTCACCCCAGCAGATAACATTTTCTCGAATAATAGTTGATTAAAAAAAATGTTAAACAATGATTGTCTACGTGTGGTAACTGAAGCTCAGTTTATTCAATTATTTTCCATGTACCTGTATATAAGTGTATTATATGATACATAAAAAGAAGAGTTTGGTGTTCATCGCATGAAGTTGGGACAAAAAACCATGACTACTTATTATACACAGGTATAAGTAGCAGTGACGTCGAAAAAGTTCGCGCATAAATTGTACATCAGTCAGTGAAGGGGGGGGGGGGGAAGTTTTCATCTTCGCCGTCCCAATTTTTCTTGTGCAAAGTAGGACCGATCCCCTTAAAAAAGTTTTACGCCAAGACTCGCGCCCTTACAAGTGTCAAGCGGTATAGGTATAAGGACAAAACACATTCCAAGATCCACCAACTGCCGTGTCTTTTGCTCCTAATTGCATGCCACAGCGAGGGTGGATGGAGGAAAAAAAGAGTAGTAACGAGAAAATAATATACTAATTCATTCGCCCCACCTTCCTTGCCAATCTCCCTTTTTTCTTTCCTCCAAACTCTTTTTGCACTCAGCTTTTATCCTTCGTTGTTTTATTACGTATAAGCACCCGCTCGCGCATTTAAATTTCATGCAGGTCTCCTTAACGCGAAGGCAGCGTGCTTTTTAATTCCAAGTACACGATCTGCTGTTACTTTGCTACGGAGCCAGGATTTTTTTTTTCGCCTTTGTCAAATAAGGCAGCAAAGTGGACCTTTCTCGGGAGAAAAAAAAAAAAAAAAAGGAGGAATATTAAAAAACCTCCTCTGCTTTTTTGCGCCCGAAGAGGAGCGCCCCGTCCACGTAATTGTAGAACTACTCTGCGACCGACGCTTTTTCGATTACGAGCTGATCCCCCGGTTCGTGAAAGAAAACCGAGAAGAGGATTTTTTCTTTTTTTTTTTTTACAGTAGACCAGCTCCTTCTCCTTTCCTCGGCCCGAAGCCCGATCGATTTTAATAAAGTTATTAGGGTGAAAATACAAAGCTGTACGTATGGATGCTGCTCGCTATACTTATCGTCCATTTTTCTCCAGATGTGCCCGAGTTTGATGATTTTTCTTTGCTCTGTTACCGAATATCATATGGGTACATATTTACAGGCGCACAAAGTACCAGACCGTCTATATATTACAGGGAGATATTTAATGAATCCATTGAAAAAAAAAAAAAGAAGAAAATTCATAGAAAACATTTCCAATGGAAATCCAACTGACGCCTACTCGAGCCGCTATTCATCGGGGTTATATTACCCGATCGTGGAGAAAAACAATAGTACCACATAATATGGCGAAGGACGAATAAAGCTACATCCTCTTTACTAATATTCATCGCAATCTCGAGGGATGATATAAAAAGCCAACGCTGCGAAAGCCTGAAATATCTCGTCCGCGCGGAGCTGACATACGGCTGACCATACACGGACCTCGACTACTCGAAGCTCCTCCTCGACTTTTTGTCCTTTCAGATTTTTCCTCTTTATTGCGCCATAATGCACATATATTTCACTGCACACACGCTATACGCAAAGCTTATTACTTATACTTATACCTCCCACCCCCGTTTTTTTTGGGTCCCGCATGAAAATTTGAGCTATAAAAACGTACAGCCGCGTCGTTGCGAAAACAGATATTAAAGAACAATGTTTCATCAAACGCGAAAAATAAGTATTTGATGTCCTTGGACACATACCATGGATATAAATACACTCATCGATGACTCGATGGAAGTAAATGTTTTGTCAAGTCGAACGAACATCGTCGGCGAATAAAGTACACCCATCACCGTATATATAAATAATATCCCAAGTAAGCCGATGCAGATGAAAATAAACAACCGGCGTGTACATTCAACTAACCCAATTTCCACAGATGTGTCCTCAGAGAGAGAGAGAGAGAGAGAAGGAGATGTGGGGTGAGGGGGAAACAGAGACATAACTCATAAGCTCCGCGCGAGCATTACGTAAACGAGCAAACGACGACGGGGAGCATCAGAAGGAACGAAATGGAGCGAAGGTCGTCTGGGTATGTATGTGTGCGATGTTGGAAGAGTCGAACCGAAATTTCCATTAAGCTTATTCGACGTCCGGCCCCTCGTGAGAAAAAGTGACGGGGAGCGTGTACACATGGATACACGAAACGCATGGCTGCAGCGCGCGGGTGATTGATAAATCGCGGGCTCGAGGGGGTTGGGGTTAAATTTGCTCGCTTTGCGGGTGATACGTCAGCCGGAGCGACTCTGGGCTGGATAACTTTTGGAGGAAAGTCCTTGCAAATTGAAATGCTTGGCGTATTTTCTGTATCCTCCTTGGGCGTCCGGCCACTGGGGACTTTTTCATTTTATACCGTCAGTTTTAGCTGTCTGATGATTTAGAGAGAGAGAGAAAAAAAAGGGAAAAAGATAAGAGAGAAATGGCACCCTTGGGAGGTCCTTGGTGAAAGCGCGCGAATTTTTAGAGATGCTTTGATGGTTGGGAGTTGGCTGGTTAATTAAAACTTAATAACTAATGAGCACGATTTGATTATTTAACAATGGAGTAGAAACTGATTATCTTGTGTAATTAGTACGGAAAGGGAAAAGAGGTGTTGTGACAATTTGCTTCGACGATTGTTGTTTAAATTTATAAATTGCACGCTTTCTTCATACTACATAACAAAATTACATTAAAAATAAATGCGCGGTTATATATGTATGCGTGTAATAAGCATAAAGTTAACTTTATTGGGAGCTGCGCTGTAGCATCTCTCCTCTTCATTAGTCGAAAAGAAAAAACAATTTTTTTTTTTTTTTTTCATTGACTCGTTTTCTCTTCATAGTCGTGCTAAAACTTGTATAAGAAAATAAACGCAATTAACAGTTCTCGAGATTCCTGGCGAAACAACTTTTTTGCCGCTCTACAGTTGAAGCAAGTATAATGAAATTCCTCGTGAAATCACACAGAAGTACGCCGAAATTAAGAAAATATTTTCATTAGCTTCGCTGTTTCCACTGAATTATTTCGCATTGTCATTCTTCTCGTACTTCCAGAAATAATCTGCTCTCCATTAAATTTTTTTCACGTGTTTTTTGTAACTACTCATATTATTTTGTTGAAAGAATTAATATTGTAATAATGGATTTCCAATATATTTATATTGTGCTGTATAAACAAGATAAACACTGGTTCCCGATGCACCGAGTGGAAAACCTATTATGGATGCGAGAACATCGATCAAATGATTCTCACACGATGCACTCAAATTTACTGTAGTGTAAACTTTCATCTTTTACGTTTTCGGCTGGTTTTTTTTTCCTCTTTGACTTTTTTTTTTTTTTTTTCTTTTTCGAGAGGATAAGAAAATACATAAAAAAAAACTTTGGATCTTTAGAGACTATTATTCATATCGTTTGAAAAATAATTTATTTGCCTTTGTACCCATGTATTGTAACTTGCAACACTGCGATTGTCATCGTACAAACGCGAACAGCACAATCAAACATCATACGCATATATGCTACATACTCGCTTAATTGGTCCACATAGCAACATCCATAGTACAGCAGCGAGTAATAGCGTACCCAAAGTTAAAAGCCCCTTTCGCGAAAAGGCAGCTGCCAAACTCCGCTCCGAATAACACAATAAGTCCGCACGGACAAATTAAATTAGCTCATCGTGCTTTAAGAGCAGCATCAGCACTCACGTATGTGCGTGTAGTACCTAATCCTCTGTATACGTATTAGGGTGTTGTTTTTGATTTCCAAAATTTTATTTTTTTCAGTCATTAATCCTGTGGTGATGAATTCAAAAGTTAAATTAACTTGATTTCGATTTCTTATTTAATTAATACGGGATTTTTAAAGATTTTGAGATAAATATATTTTTTTAAACGGTTAGAACGATTTTTTATCCACCTAATAATCATCAAATCATGTTGAGTAAAGTCAGATCTATAAACTAATTTCTTTTTTTTAGGCCAAAGTGTTTTTGAAGATGATTCCACAATTCGAAATTAATCGTAGAAAATACACAAAACTGTAGAATTATCTTCCAAAATTTCGTTGAATATAATAATCTTTCAGCGTATTAAAAATTGTTGGAACAATTGAAAAAAATGATGTCTTAAAATCCCATGTCAGTTAAGTTGGACATTAGAATTTAGTCAATTATCACCAGAGTTTTATGATTAAGGCGACAATGAAGAGATTCCAGTGGGTGCATAACTAAAAAATAAAATTTGGGAAATAGCGAACGCGGCTTTTCACGTGTCTGCGTGCCAAGTTCCCGCTGCTGCTCCTGGCCAGAAAATTGCGCCCCGAGGCCTTCTCCTCTCCTTTGACCCCCTCTTTCTTGCTATTACTTCAGAAAGTTCCTCGACACTGTTCTCTCTCTCTCTCTCTCTATCTCCGGAATGCTAATTTCCAAAGGCCGCGTAAGTAGGTACGAGGTATGGTAATTTCGCGCTGCCGGATTTTCCAAATTAAAGCTGCGCAGCTGATGCTCGGCCCCCCCGGCGCGTGTACAGAGTTAGCGCCGGACTACTCGTCCGTGCTAATTACGGCCAATTAGGACCATACACGAGAAGTCAATTGGCGCGCGCGAGCTTTTTCGGCTCACATGGTACACACGTGACGGCGGTAGCGGTGTTAGTCGGTGAATACTTGAATGAGACGGTGATACTGTTGAATAGCAAAAAAACGCATCCACGAGATTTCAAGGATTTCAATATGCCATTAGCTCCAAAGGACGATTGATGTTAAAAGAATTTCCATGTCATGTATGCATGCGCTCGACTGTTTTATCAACGAAACAAGAAAAGGGAGTTGAGAAAACGTTCGCTCGTCACTTTTGAATTCAAAGGCGACGCAAAGAGAGCGGGATCCTCCAGTGCAACGGAGACAATTAAAAAAAATCCGCGCGCCAATGAGGCTACGGGTGGGGGCAAACAAAAGGATAATTTGAGTTCTTTTTAAAAATCTCGGGACAATTAAAACTGCGACGTTGCGCGATGAGGGAAAAAAGATGAAGCCACGCGGACAAAAAGAAACGAGGTCGAGGGTTTGAGAGCCGCTCTTGTAGCCGCGCGATTATAGACATCGGCCTCCCCCACTATCGGTACCTCACTGTGCCATCCGATCTCTCGTCCTCGTTGCCTCTTGTATAACTTTGTAAAATAAATAAACAATCTTCGTTGATCAGTTGGAGAAAAAAAAAAAAAAATGAGGAAGATGCAGGCTAATGCGAAGGTCTCGCTGTTTCGGCTCGACGAAGATGAAAATAAATGCCAAACTCGCTGTAGCGAGGGGGAAAAAGAGAGATGAGACGTCGACAAAAGGGGCATCTCGTGTGCGAGCAAAACGCGTTGGTAGGCAATTTTTTTTTCATCCGAGCGAGGGGGTGTGAGATCCGTCACGAGTCACGATCCATTTTCGTATGGGTAGGGAGGGTGAGAAGTGGAATGCTTCGTTTATCAGTGTACGAGCTCTTGTATTTCGTTTTTTTTTTTTTCATTTATTTTCAAAAAAATATGCTGATGTGCAAAGTGCTCGGATCGATAAGGTTATACATGTACTTTTTTGGCCTATACTTTTGCACCCTCTACACGCGAGAGTAAGAGTTTTATTTTAATTCGAGGTGTGCCAAAAAATAGTAAATCAAATAATACTTTACACTTTACCACTCTAACTACACATCGTACTATTTTATTTTTATATAACTTATGCAGGAAACATTTTTCTAAACAAAAAATGATGACAACTTCACCATGACGGTCGATTCAAAAAGTTCTGCCATTACTTTGTTTCGTTTGAAACTACGGTGCTTAAAAATCAATCCAAAAGATAAACATTTTAAAAATGGTTTTTGCGCTTTAAAACAAACGACGTCCCAATTTTAAGTAGATCCACTCAACGTATGGTCAGACGCCATCTGAGGAGGGCAATCACTGTGAATCTTTTTTTTTTTCCGTAAAGTCTCGATGGTTTTCAGCTTCGAAACATTCTTTTGCAAAATTCACGCGGTACACGTACACGAATTTTCGGAAAATCGAGACACGCGCGCCTTATCCGGTATCCAGGGCATCGGAGTAATTTTCTCGCACCGCTGTGCAATTCCACCTACATTCGGACGATTTGGCATCTAATCGCACGAGGAATACGACGTGGGGGTTATAGGGGGAGGGGGAGAGGAAAGTGGAATTATCGAGGCGAATTTTACCGAAAAAAAAGGGGGGGAGAGAAAAAGGAAACACGCGGGTATATATGAGCGTCCTTGACGTGAAAGGTCAATTTCGCGAGTTCTCCTCCGAACGAAATCGTTCATCCGCGTGCGATACTAATCAGCTGTAAAAAAATCAACCCCCTGCGCCACATGTCGCCCTTCCATCTCCAGACCGAGTTGGTGGGATGGAAATTATATGTTCACGATCACGAGCGGATGAGGGAAAAATCAGTGGGACAGTGAAAGAGGGCCCTTCGTTAAAAAAAGAAGCACCCAATTGTCGTTCGATTTCTCTCTATCTCCCGGCGACCTTGACTCCTCCGTATATTCTTGGGCATCAAGTGATCGCTTCCGATCGCCACACCTCGATCTCGTGCACCCAATTTGTCGTATTCCCCTCTTATTGGCTACATATTGTATTCCGCTTTGCGATGTAAACAATGTCGTGCTTTTAATTGAAATTTCTAATTTTATTTTGAAAAAAAACCGCGTAAATGTGTAACGACATCATTCGAAGTCGAAGGTACAATAACAGGATAAATAGATTGTGAGAGCTTTGCACCGTCAGCGATCCAATTTGGTCCGCGAATGGAGACGCGAAGAAAGTCCCACCCACGCAAAGAGCGAGGAAAATCCAATGCAAGCAATCTAGCGGGTCGCGCGAAAGGTGGCGCATCAGAGAGGCGTGAAAGAAGAAAATCAGCGGCTCAAAGAAAATGACGCGGCCAAGGGTGAGTAATTTTCAATTCGCTCGCAAAGAGCCCGGGTCTCGAGGAGCGCATCAATGAAGCGCTAATGCCAAAGTCAGGTGATTATCGTGGAGTAGGGTAGTACAGGGAGGGGTGGGGGAGAAGGGAATGATGGTGATTGCGGAATTGCAGTACTGTCCTACATTGGCTCGTCTATAAATACAGAACGAAGAGGGTGGGAAAGTCGCGGCAAGGTCCTTTTTTTCTCCACGCGCGTGTCTGTACGCATATACATGTCCATGGACACCAAAGAGAACGCGAACCCTTCATCCCAAGAAAACGCGCGGAGCTGGCCTGCATATTGAAAATTGTAATTGGCCTTCCTTTTTTGCTACTCCGTACGAAAAAGGGGTTCTTGAAATCTTTCAATTTTTTCCTGCATCCCGATTTTCCAAAGCGAGAGGGGGAAGAATCTTTTTGTGCATCGGCTAATCGACACGCTCATAGAAAGCTTGGACGAAATTTATTATTCACAGCCAGGAGCACAGTGATAATATACTCCAACCCTCGACTGGTCCTATTATATAAAGTTGCACTCTTCGGACTCTCGATGTACAAAAGGATGGATAAAACGTAGAGAGGATGTTCTCTTTGAACGATATTACTCACTTTGTAGAGGTAGAGCTGGCCATATCTGGACGAGTCCTCGGCACCGCCGCTGACAATCGGCTCGCCATCCCCGACGGCGTCGCCTCCATCACCTGAAACACCCCAAAGCAAACGAGCGGCCATTAGTACTTGATGGTCACGACAATTGATTGATTGTTGAATTGTAATAAGACTCAAAACGCATGCGTATATATATATACATAATATATTTATATATAGGTCGAGTTTTGGGAAAAGTCAGCGAGTCACGGCCCTCGACTCAATCATCGCGCAAACGTCCATTGTGATGCCCTTGCACGTTTCATCGGAGACTTGAACGCACGGCTCTTTTGTCGTCCTTGCCAAGGCGGGGGATAACGCCGCGCTGCTGGCATAATCGCTTTTCTCCGTCTGCCCTCCGATCCGGTTATATATATATATATATATGCATGCCCAACTACACACTGCAGGACTGGGATGATTACGGCGGGACATTGTACGGGGCCACGTTGGGCTGTCGCCAGTCGTGTCTCTATTGTTTCCAATGGACCGGTCCATCGTGACGTTCAACGGCGATGACGTAATCGAGCAGGGGAAAGCTTATCAACCCGAGGTTGCTCCACCAAAGGCTTTATTTAACGTGTTCCGTAGTAGTAGAGGAAGAAGTATGGTCTAGTTTGGATGTATAGCGAGTAAAAAGATATGGGATTTTACTACCTACCACCACTTTAGTCCCTGTTTACCAACAAAGTTTAAAAAAAAAAAAAAATCGGTACTCGATCGCGCGATTCGCAGCGGAGACCGTGTGCATAGGATGATAAGTAAACGGGAGAGGAAGTACCCAACTCCGTATCTCTTGATGCGATTCCATGAAACTACTGCGTACAATGGCGCAATTGTACGAAGTACAGAGAGAGAGAGAAAAAACTGTGCTTACACGCACACCAGAGAGTTGACAAAGCGAGGCTGCAGATAATGGCAGAGAATCGTTTCGGTCAAGTTGGGTATTTTTGTTTTACACCCTTTGGGACACTAACGGTTTATTTGCCGCTTTGACGGATGTAACGAGCATTAAATATGTATACACAGAACATAGGTACACGGTAGGAGAAGCGGGCACAGAGATGAGCTTTTTCGTCGTTGTGGCTCCGTAATTTAAACTACCGCGGAGCTCCAGGGCTTTGTTTTGCTGTAATCAGTGTTTGTACTTATGCACGACTGTTTGTTGACAAACTTATTAAATTTTTGTTGTTGAGATGGAGAAAAGTTGCGAGACAAGCCATGACTCCATTTAATATTTTTTTATTTATTTTTTTTCAGTGCCAATAAAGTTGATTCAGCTTCACTCACGGCTGTACTTACCGGACGAAACAGCGATTAGCGGTGACGTTTTTCTTTTGGATGAGATAATAGCGTTCACTTTGAATCGTTACTATTATTATACCGAATTTACATAAATATATTTTCATACGAGAGAGAGAGAGAGAGAGAGAGCATAAATTTAATTTCCACAACTGTAATTTAACCGAGGAAACCCTTAAAACGATGCAAGCTGGTGGAGATACCCTATCCGGCAGCTGAATATATTTATGTACCCAATATACCCGGGACAGTCGTGTACTTACAAAACTCTCAAAAAGAAACAATGGGTGCAATTAACCGTTGGCAGCTTCGGTTACATCTGTAAATAATCACATGCGCCATGGAATAAGCCATATACGTGAACACCTTTAGGGCGCACCATCGATCAGTAAATTAACATACACCACCGCAACTGTATAATTTACATTAGGTACCAATATACACGTGATACACCTGCAATGGCACTCAAGCTCGTATATAGTCGACACGACAAAAGCTTTAAACGTCCTTACATAAATAATAGAGCCAACCGGGTTGCGAGCGACCGCCTCCCCGGTGTGTCGGGGATGTGAAGTGCAATTTCGCACCCGCTGATATATAGAGTGCATTACGTGCAACAACACGACGGTCCCGAGCGTCCCTCTCCTCCGCCTACGTATATATATAATATCCATTATACATATACGCGGTGAGATAACAACAACCCTTACTCATCCAGTAGGAGCCATAGCGCGAATTGCTTCACGTAATACAATGTAACCGGGCATACCTACCGCCCTCCTATACATGTACAATTGTATATACGTAAGCTGCAGTATGTGTATGAAAAAGACAGCCAAGTATTACACGGTCGCAGTGATTGCCGTGGAATGAATAATAAATAATCCTCGGGTGTATCATCATCGTCTGTAGGGGAGACAAGTGGAAGATATAATGTACACACAAGTGGGTACCCGCGTGGTGATATGATGCACGGGAATAAGCTCTCCTTGCTGAAACCGAACCCCCTTAATTTTCATCTGCTCTTACAGCTATTACGTAAGGAGACCCTCCGGGCGTTTAGTTCGCCGCTGTAAGACGGGCAATATAATATATACGGGGTCGGTAAAGACGACGAGCTACCGTTGTACACCAGAGCTATACTATCGGCTTACCTATACCCGTTCGCGTAATACACCTCGAGCGATGAATCGTCGGGTGTATATTATAGGTGCAGGGATGAGCACGTATATGTATATTAGTTATTGCCGATGTGTACGTAACACGTGTCTTGTACCGATGTAACAGATGCAAGCTCGTCTGATACACGTGTATATGTTGTGCAAGCCGATTACGATTTTTCGACTACATTGTGTAACGGTACAGAGATACACAGTACAGGTGTATGGGATGAAAAAAAAACAAAAAAAAACTGCCGAGTAGGTGTACCAGTGGTTTTTGAGGAGACGAAAACCGAGTCCGTGCGTATACAGCTAATACATGTATAAAAGTGGTCCTACTCGCAAGCTTTTGAACCGAGGCTTTCCGCACTACTTGTCTCGTGCTTGAATAAATAAATTCCCTCTCTCTGGAGTTGGTTGGTCTATTGGCTTACTTTGGGGACCGGCTCGCCTTACGGAAGAAGAGAAATTCGCTTCAAACTCGCCGGTAAGATAGCTTTGTCCTTTGCCACGTTGAATGCAAAAGTTCCGCTCTGTTTTCCCCTTCGAAGCCAAACTCGGACGTTGCATGTGCTTGGTTATCACTTTTCATCCACAAACTCATGGCTATCAAGATTTTTTGTATCTTGTTTTAATGGTATATATTGCTCGACACTTGAACCGTACGATTGCGTCGATGTATACATAAGTTACAGAATAGGTAGCAACAAATTTTTGAGTTGGAGCCTTGGATCTCATTTATGTAGTCGTAAAGACGTGAAAAATCGTAACATCGCGTAGCGAGCACTTGACGCTGGCGAATTAAAATTAATCAACGCAGAGACAAACACACGCGCATGAATCAACTGACAGACGGACGGATGGTCGAGATGCGGAGGAGGAGAAGCGCGGATTGGAGATCTGCTAAATTGAAACCGGTCGAAACTGCCTTGAGGACCGATCCTCGACGATGGCATTTTAATAACGATCTCTCTCCCCCCCCCTTTTTATGGTCGAGAGCTCTACCCGACTTCTCTCAATTAGACCTCTTTTTTCTCGGTACTATCCGACGGAGCTCTTCTACTGCCGAAGGTGTTGCACGAGATCGAGATGTATCGACTTTTTTTTTCAATTACTTTTTTAGAGGACAAAAGTACGTAATTGAAATTCACAGGTGTCTGATCCCATAACTATGTAATATCTCGATCTTTACCCGATGAGTTGCAAAAAAAAGACAATGCAATATTCGAACTTTAAAATGAATTTGAATTCAAGCAGTAAAAAGTATTTTTGTACAATCTTCTTTAAACATTTTCAAGTTGCATTTGAAAAAATGATGAGATTACATAACTTTGTAATTATACCGATTCCTCGTACTGGGAAATAAAGAAACACAAGAAACATAAAAGTGAGCACAACAAGAGATGAATAACCTAATCGTTCAATTGGCTGTATATGAGCCATCAGACGTGTATAGGTATATAGAACACCCGAAAGTTGATTGGAGCAAGAGCTCCCGTGGAAAATCGAGGGAAAGAAAAAAAAAAAAAGAAAAAGCCCGATCATTAGAGGGAAAAAAAGGGAGCATTAAAACCGTTCGCCGATTGCGGCCGTGCCCCTTAGTTGTCGCCGAGATCCCTCGTTCTCCCGCGGACTCAATCTACACGGGCACGTACGTACACCGGAACGTGGCTCCCATCCCCCCCCCGCAACGGGTCAATCGATTCCCTGTGCTCGCGCGCGCGCGTGTCAACCCACCCCCGAGCGCACCTATACACACACCGCGCTACACCGATCGACGTTTCATTTTGATTTAACTTGGCAAAAAAGGGGTATCGTTCCGTGTTTGCAAAATGGGATTATCGTCTCTAGCTTACCAGCGGGTCGCTCCGGCAGATTGACTCGTGTCCATTGTACATATACGCCCATCCAGTCCACTATGGACGCGCCCCACGTATAGTGTCACTGTAGCGTAGCAATGGGCGTGTACCGGTACCCTTTTCAATACCCCGTATACATACGGACTGACGTTGTACTCTCAAGTGTACACACGGAGTTGGTTCGCCTCCTCCGGACCGTGCACCCGTAGGTGTGTGTAGCCGCAAAAAGGATCTAGGAAGGATAAGCGAGATCGGTGTAGGTATTACTTTCCCCTCGACTGAACGCGCGTCGCGATCGGATGGAGAAAGGATTACGGGGCCGTGTGTTATATACATGTATGCATGTCGATGTAACGTTGTGTATACGTGCAAAAGTGGTGGTTTGATCGGGAATTTCGGGGCTGGTGCACTTTGCCGATTGAGCGAGAGAACGCGTCTCTTACGTTCGTGTACAAGGTATGCGTTACATTAGGTAAGCGAATCGCTCGGGGGTTTTGCGTTCTTGGTTGCTATAAATTCGGGGCTACCCCTCGGCAGACTCTGAAACGTGTTTATCTCTTTTGGTGTGCAGCAAATGGAAAATTTGCAATCGCTCGCGGGGTGGCATCATCGATATCATCAAGATTCGGTTGAATATTTAATAAAGTAAAAAAGTGTTTGTATAATAGCCACACAAGGTATAAATTGTACTGTTTTTTTCAAGTGTTATTTATTCATGAATGCGCGTAGAAAGACACGTACCATGGGCCATCTTGAAAAAAAAAAAAAAAAAAAATACGTTCACACGATTGAGCTCCAATTTGGTTGCATGTTCCACAAGGTTACAAGTAGTTTCAGGTCGAGCAAGTTTATCGGAACTCTTGCTGTACCACCAAAAACCGCAGAATATGTATAATATATATTTGCTTCGTGTAAAAACAATATAAAAATTCAACGTAGCGATCCATCAATCGCAACAACTTGGTTTTTTTTTTTTTTTTTTTGCATAAACATACATTGAAAAACAAGTTGCGTTTTCCGGATGACATATTAAAACCCAAGCGATGCAGGGAAAAACGGAACGTTGCACTGTAAACCCGAGGATAACAAGCCGAGCCTGAGAACGGCGCAAGATAAAATTATAGAGATTACAGAAGCAGATAAGGGTTGCGGGAGGGGGGCGTGAAAATTCAACCATGGACCTTGAAACAAGAGAAAAAAAGAGAGAGCGACCGCGCCCTAAAAATCCCGACGAGTCAAAGCACCCTTCTTAGACTAGTACTCGTTCGGAGGAGAGGAAAAAAAAAAAATATACGTGTCAGGCTGTAGGAGCGTCGGGAAAAAGATCGCAGTGGCCGTCGAAGAGAGGAGAGAATCGTAGAAAAGGGTGTAGGCGTGTATACTGTGGAGGAAGGAATCTGGGTCGGCCGGTCTAAGGGAGATACAAGAGAGAGGGAGGACGTCGAGAGGTCGAAGCGAGGCCTTCTTCTCTCCCTCGGTGGAACGTGTCCCTCAGGCTGTACAGCGTCGCCGGCGTCGAGTGCATTAGAGCCTCCGGAGGATGCGCTACGCTGCATCGGCCAGTTGAGCTACAGATATTGGCTAAGGCAATTTTTATTGGCTCGGAAAAAAAACAGTCTCGCAAAGTGAAACTGTAGGGCCACGATGACGATTTTGTCTCTTACTCTCGAGTACTCTTTTTGCTGTTTCTCCGTTACTCTGTGCTCTGTACCGCTGCTTTACCTATATATATATACATGTGCAATTTAAGTTTCGAGTTTTTCCCAAAAAAGTTTTTATACGCCCGATTGAACACGTACCATATTGGCGATCTTGCAAAATCAATCGGTGAACTCGAGAACTGCGCGGTGGTTTTTACAAATCAACACAAACTCACGTAACTTTTATTTTTAAAAGTCGGAAAAGGTAATGCGTGCAAAAAAAAAGGATGTTTGTTTCACTATGTACAGGTAAATCCTTTGACTTTACCACTGTTTTCTCGTCATTATTGTTAGGTGTCGGTGGATTCATCGAGATTCAATCCCATCCACACACGGCTCGGTTGTGAGTCCAGCTCTCTATCATCACAACCACTAGATCGCCCTGTCCGGGTAATCAAATAATAATCTTGATTCAACGAAAGCCTGCGTAGCCTATATGTATGCGATATTCAACCCATGTACCTCTTTTTACGCACACGGTAGGTGCATATGTATAACGTAAATCCAAACGAGATCGTGACAAGCAATACCACGAGAGTCTCACAAATGTGAACCTCCGTCTCGGAGGCGTTATTACATGAGCCCAAATCAAAGCAGGTGTACACGCCCCATCCGAGCTCTTTGAAACAATGAAGATATACCTTTGGCTTCTCAATTTGTTTAGACGAGTTACACAAATGGCCAATACGGCAAAGACTTTGGCAACATATGATGACAAAGTTGCGCGGTAGGGGTCAAGGAAAAAAAAGTCCAACCGCGTCATCAACTGCTCTACAGAGCTTTAATAGTGAAGTAACAGGCGACAACGAGATGGTTTTAAACAGCCAAATCCCTGACAGAGAGAAACAGAAGCGGCAGGTAAACTCGAGAGCTCCGTCGTTCCAAGAATATAACTTACGTATAGGAGTACAGGAGAATACACGTGTACACGTCCGGGGGTGTGGAGCTCCATCGGAGACACGAGCGGAGCTTTGGCCCTTCTCCCTCGGCTTGGTTGGCTATACTCCTGTTTCGTCCTTTTGCAAAGTTGCTGGGATGAGCTTCCATCGGATCGATCGGTCCCCCTGTTCTTTTTTTTGCTTTACTTCGGGTGTGTATACTCTTAGCGGTTGGGTTATAAAGCGAAATTCCTTTTCAGAAAAAAGTCGAAAAATCCAATACTAGACTTTTAAGAGTTTTTTTTTCCTGTGTTTCATCATCCCGAGCGCTGTAGCGTTAATTTGATTCTAGCCATAGTTTCAGTATAAAAAATAAGAGTCGATTTGCGAGGGTGGATCGATGTGGCGACCATCCATATCAAGCATCTCTCACCTTCCGATGGCTTTTGTGTATTTTAATTTAACGCACGTCCCAAAAAAGATATAGGTACTGGGCGTACACGGAATTTAACGTCACGGTGATGAAAGTGACGCAAGATATTTCGTCGTGCGCAAGTACACGGCAGGGCTTTAATGAGCGTCTTAATTAACAACTGCTGCTGCTGCTGCTGCTACTTCTGCCGTCGTTGTAACCCATTTCAATTGGAATCACGGATCGCGCTACGGAGGCTGGAAATACATAACATGTATATGTATATACCTGTAACTGGTGTTAGGTATGAACTTATTTCACGTGGGTGGTAAGCGTTACACAAGTTGTTTGTACTATATTTCACGGCTCGATAAACCGTATACGCATGATGTGTATTTTATAATTAGAGCATCACCTCACTGTGGCAGTGACATTTGGCCCTTTCAACTTTATTTTTTTTTTTTATTGGCAATTGTGCAGTGATACATGTGTGTATTTAGGTACAAGATAAGCTCGCGAAGCTATGTATGCCCGTCCAAAACAATATCGAGGATAAAAGTGGAAAGAAGGAAAAGAGATGCCTAAAAATACACGAGCCAGTACGGGCACTTGGATGTATAACGTGAGTATAGAGATTGGGGGGGGGGGAGAAAAGTAAGTTAGCGAGGAGCGAATCGGTGATGTATGTGCGATGTGCGTCGGTAAGTAGGTGGGTAACAGTTATATGTAGAGGGACCGAGGCGCTCTCCGCAAACTTGAAATTGAAATCGAGAAAGGTCGAAGAAGTTACCAAAGGGAAGCTGGGAGGGGATTGGAATCCAACTCGATCGAGAAAACGCACGGGAGGCGCGAAGAGACATACCCGCAACTTGGGCGTGTCCTATTTTCCCGGATAGAGTTACAGGGCAACTCTTTTTTTCTTTTTCTTTTTTTTTTTTTTTTTCATTTCCCACTTGGGTTCCTACGGTTAATGACGCGGTGATGGGGATCAAGAGGCAGGGAGGAAACAGAGTCCTTAATCTTGGCCTCTGCAGACCCGAGTGTATCGCGGACATCGCGGTCGGGTGAGCTCTCGACCGACGCTCGTTAGGGGCTCGAGCGAGGGAAGGAAAAATAATGAGTCAAGTTTTTCGGTGGCTGGCTATTCGGAGATTTTCGTGTGGAGGACCAATGCGAGCAGTGGGGTTTTTTTTCGTACTCGGTGAGTATGTACACTGTGGCAGAAATTACACCTCTATTTGGGATAATTAATCGCGTCGCTTCGACAAAGTTTCACTCGCGAGAAATTATTTTTCAACGCTTCGTATCAAATACCTATACTCCTCCTTTGCACTGCATGGGGTCTCAATGATTTTTTTTTTTTTTATTACTTTGCGTACTGTGTTGTTTCTCTGAAGCTTTTTCAGGTGTGTACAAAAAATTAAAAATAGTTGAAAAGAAAAATTAAAATATCAAACGAAAAACTTTTTGTGATTGTCGAGCGATTCGATGGATTAATCCGAACTGAGCTCTTTTCCGCGTGAGACTTCATGACGTTCCAGTTGATTTTAGTTGGAGAAGGTGGATTGAAGTTGATTGAAAATCCCGAATACCTACATATCAGTTCCATTAAAACAGAGATGTAAAAATTTGTAATGCAAATTCATTAAATTGAAAAATCTGCAACTCAATAGAATCCGGAATGGCAATTTGCTAATCTACTTTAATGAACTTCAAGCGAATGTCAATCGATTTCAATCAATTTTCTCTAGTATCCGGATTTCCCAACGTCACAAGCTCAAAAGAGATTCAAAGTACCAACCAAATAAAAATCCAATATTACACGAGCGCGCGATACATGTATACGCGGACTTTTACGACTATGTGGATGCAAACAGCCGCTGTACACACTCTGGCTTTGCCATCATTTCGCAATCAACTCCTCTGCACACACATAACGTACAGCTGCCACCATCATCATATCAATATGTCACTCGTGTGTGTATGTGTGTCTCCCTGTTGTAGACCCATAATGAGATGTTAATCAGCAGGCGAGAAGAGAAAATCTACCGTCACAAAGTACCCCACAGAGATCCTACAGGTGTCATTTGTATCCAATCTGTACGAAACAAAGCTCTTGGTGGAAAAAAGAAGAAAAAAAAAAAAAAAACAACCAGTGATAACGAGCCGTGAAAAAGCAGAGGTACAGGATGAGTTTGATGCGCTTTCGATGTCGCGAGACGAGCTGCTTTTGCATAATGGATCCGGCAAATGAGATTAAAGTAATTAGGAATTGATGCGCGGGACCCTCGAGCTCGCGCCCCCGGAAAAGACCAAGTGATAAAAGAGCTCGAGCTTTTTTTTGTTTGTCTCTCCGGCTGCTTTGGTATACCCGTGTTTCCTTCAAAGTTGTAAATAACTCCATCGGTGGGTCGCACAATCGAGAATAATCATGTTCAACGAGATGGGAAATTGGTGACTCGCAATCTCCCTTTCTCTCTCGGTGGCATCACAAGAATCATGCATCATTCGATCGGACCCCTCGAATATTCATCCACTCGCCGATCTCGGACAATTCCCACTTGAAATTCACGCGAGCCCTCGAAAAGGTAAAAAAATTCCCTTTTCTTCGCTCCCGAGGAATCGATGGGACATTTGCACGATTTCGGCAACACCCACCGCGTGGAGCTTTACCCGGCGGTACGTCTATTGCTTCGCGATCGGCGTGATAAAATTTTATTTTACGCGTCCTTGGTCCTCGAGTATATATACCTATAGGCCCGTGGTATTTACGGGCCTGGAGATCCCGTGAGCTCCTTTGGTTTATTTACCGATGACGCCGAACATTGTCCTCCCCTGTCGTGTAGCTCGATTCATCAGCACCGATACATATAAACCGTACGTATAGTAAAGTCGCGCTCTGGAAAATGAAAAAAAAGGCATTTATTTTTGCAAGAGCAGAGGCTGGTGGCGATGGTTATCGGTATTTATCGGCGTACGGCGAAGGTGTTGGTTCGCTCGGCATTTTGCGTTGATCCGCGGGTTTAAGCTCGCGCGTGGGGACGTATTTACGATCCACTAGATGCCGATATTTATCCTTCCGAGGGTCATGGAGCTTCAGTTTGTTTGCCCGGGTGTATATTATATATGCTTATATATACCCAGTCCGCTGCTTTCGAG
Source organism: Copidosoma floridanum (assembly GCF_036245765.1). Classification (NCBI taxonomy): domain Eukaryota; kingdom Metazoa; phylum Arthropoda; class Insecta; order Hymenoptera; family Encyrtidae; genus Copidosoma; species Copidosoma floridanum. Next base: position 34,167,953 of record NW_028321890.1, read on the forward strand.
GGTTCGTTTTTGTATTACTTTTTTATTTATCTTTAAGTTTGCGCTTAACAGATTTCAATTATCAGCTTCGAGGCATTTTGTATGGGCTTTCATGTAATAAGTAGATGATTTTTTAAATGTTTTTTACAAATGAGCTTCCGGAAGTAAAAGAAAAATTTCAGCGTTACATGGCGTGTGTATTTTAATCCACATCGTCATAAATCTACGTGGAGGAAAAAATATGTATCTACATGTGTGTACGTATAAAAAAAAGCAGCATGTGACCTCCAAACGGATTAATTTTTGTCTCATCATCAATTACTCAGCTTTACGGGGCTGGTATAAGAAAAATCTTTGTATTTTCTTCCACGGACGAGGCAACGTTGATAGTATAAAGTAGTTGTCCAAATAGCCAAACGATAAATCAAATACGACCTCGAACTATAAAAATTTGTCGAACGAAACAAAAGTGGCGATCCGCTGTAACATCGATATCCAAAGAATAAATTTCCCGATATCCACGATCTTTTTCACAAAACACCCGCCAAACCGCCCGCTATACCCTTTCCTCTTTGCAGGATAGGAGAAAAGGTCCCTTTCGCGCACTTATTTTCGCAACGAGATTATAGATTTAAAAGTATCCGCTACGGGCGCGCCCAATGAAGATTTATGAACGCGAATCTCGACGAGGAGGACAAAGAGAGCGCCTATACATCTTCTCCGTCTTCTCCGACCCTCCACCGTAGATTTGCAAAAGTAAGTGCCCCCCCCCCCCCCCCAAAGAACTTTAGCTCTCGAGAATACCAAAGGATATATATAGTGCTCGGCTTTTACTCTTCTCGTGATTTCCCTGCGCGAAAAGACATCTGCGACTCCGAGAAAACCTCCGTCTCAAACCTCATTGTTTCTCTACGAATGAAAAAAAAAAAAAAAAATAATAAAAAACTGAGCGAAACGTGTACTCGGAGTAAAACAATTATCCGTGTATAACGTGTAGACGTCAAACAGAGTTGCCGTCGTCACGTCAACAAAGGCACTAAGTAGTAGCAGCTTACGCGTACATAGCCCGATGCAGCCCCGTGTAGTGGGTAAGTGCGCGACGATATACGTGCGATCCAACAACTTTCGTCTCGAGCCCAAGGTGCGACGAAGGAGGTGCTCGTGTATACCATGTGGGGGTTGTACTACACACAAGTGCAGCATATCAACACGTATAACTGTATGGGCGTATAGTCGCGTACGTGCGAGGTCGCGAGTCGTCTTGTCGGCCCCGAGAGCGTCCTTAAAGTGGTGGGGTGGGTGGTGGTCCGCTACGGTCACCTCAGCCTTTGCTAACTTGGCCAAGTGTTTCCGAGTTTAGTTTTGTCGGGCGAACAATACACGTCGGGGAAATCCCTAGGGAGGATTATTTCTCCTCCTCTCGCGTCGATGCTCGTGCCACTGCTTTACTCTTGTTGTTGCCTGTTTATATACATGTGTGTTGGTGGAAAGGGCCGGATGAGCGAAAAATAACAAGGGCTTTCTTCCTGTATGGGTGATTTGTGTGTGTGTTTTCAGTGTTGTTACACATACGCGTGTCAGGCCGTTGAAAACTTTTCGACAGATGTGGTTTTTTTTTTCCCAAGTTTTTTAGATGCTCCACGGGAGTGCCTTAGATTTTTTTACGGAGCAATAAGTACAACCGGATTGAAGGTTTGTCCGTATTTTTGCTGATGTAGGACAATGTTTGACTATACAAAACCACGAGTGTATATATGTTATCTAGATTAAAGTCAAATAACATTTTACTTTGAAAAAGTAGACACAGAGGACAACATTACTTTTTCGTTAGTAGTTATTTTGTAACAAAATGATGAGTGTAAAAGTTGTGGATCCCCATGAAATATGGCTCTCTTTTTTTATGCTCTAAGTGTAACACGTAAATACACCTCGATTACACTAAACGTGAAAACTGTAATGTGTGGAAAATGAAATCTCACGAGGTGCGCGATAACGATAACAGACCCCACACTCCCAACCAAAGGAACAAACAATTACTCGCTGAGACAAAACAACGCTCGAATCTACTCATCTCGGGGCGTATGCTTTTGATAATCTCGCTTTGTTCATCGTCCATGTAAAGAACCCACCCCCCTCGAATGCATTTCAAACTCTCCTCTTTTGTGTCGGAGGGAAAAAAAAAAAAAAAAAAAAGAAAACTAATAACGAAACACAATGGCCCCTACATGGCTGGCCTGTATACATACAGGTACATCGACATTATTTTTGCGAATACAAAAGCAATTCACACCGGCTAACTTGTCCATCGGGTGACCCGCAATTTTAGAAATTACAGCGGCACTCTATCATCGTCATCCCGTTAACGTCGCACGGACGATTTGAGAAAAAAAAAAAAAAAAAAAAAACAGAAAATAGTACACGAGAGACGTGGCAGAGACATCGGGAAAACGGAGAGAAAAGTTTTCCGACGTGCCGTGGGAAGCTCCCACGGGGAGTAACGACTGGCATGAATTTGCGCGCTCGCGAATCCAACTGCGCCATCAGACCTGGCGGATTTTCCCCGACGACTACTCTCGACTGCAATTTCTTCATTCTCTGAATTCAACGCGGTTCTTCTTTTTCTTGTCGGTCTATTTTCTCCCTCAGCCCCATCTACGGGCTTCAACGGACTCTTTTGCGTTACACGGATCTTGCGAGCGGATTTACGAGACGCTCCCGCGAATGTTAAGGGTTGCTCTGCGCGTATACTTGATCGTACGATTTGTACAGCGTAGAATTTTTGTACGAGTTGAGATCATTTATGTAATGAAGCACTCACATTTATCCAGTTAAATTAATTCGCATATAAAAAAAGTATATTCGTTGCAAGACATTTATTGTCGGTTGAAACATACGGGTTTTAGATCAGTTGTGGGTGATTACTCTCTGAATTACAATTCCACAACTTTTCTCATTTCACAGGCCAATCGTTAGGTAGGTTTTTTTTTCCTCGCGGCTTACGGAGCGCGATAAATAACTCGTTAACGATGGTTTAAAGATCTATAGCTGTAACTTGCAAAAAAAAAAAAAAAAAAAAAAAAAAGTTTGCTGATAAAAAAACCCGTATATTTTAGAGTTCTTGTGCTTTTATTTCGGGAGAAACAGCGACAACAACATCTTTCGCGCGCTCTCCGGTTCGCAACAGTTGATCTCCGTGATCTCGGCTTATTATTTCTTGGTGAACAAAAAAAAGGCAAGAAAAGAAAAATAGGTCCACGAGGAGGAGAAAAAGAAAGAAAGCGTGATTCTTCCTCTGGAAACGAGACTCGGCGCACTCGGCGAAAATTAAAAAATGCTCTCGTCTCCCGAAGCAACGGCACTAATTCGCACGTATTACATCGTCCGATGGACGGAAAGAAAAAACCATCAGTCACCGGTGACGGCTCATCACCTGAAACCCGAAATAACCCCAAGCTCAACGAGACGGGGGAGGGGGGGGGATTATTTTGTCACAAATGCACCCGACACATTCGCAGATAGAAAGAGAGAGAAAGGCACGATATATACAACAAACTGGTATGCAATATTAGTACGTAGTGGGCTTACGGGGTACACGAGTGAAATAGTTAGCACATCTGAAGCGCGTCTTGGTTGACATTTACACGAGCCGGGAACGACCTTAACGAGCGCCCGTAAACCTTAATACACGTTGTATGCTGCGGTGCTAGCATATAGTAGCTTATTGCGTAGCCGTAAAAACGCGTGCCCGCACATGTACATGCTCGCTTTGATTAATCTTTGGTCGTTAATGCCTTTTCAGCTGTGCATTTCGTTTTTTTGTTTTTTTCTAAGCGGAGGGGCCAGTGAGACAGTGCACACAAGCACATCAGCGGGTCAGTAGAGTAATGACCTCGTTCGTTCAGAGATGCACTTTACTTCCGTCCGTCCGGATGTTTGCGCGGTGCTCTGTATACCGATGCCCTCGTGTGACTTATGAGAACTAGTTTCGCTGTTGCGGAGGCGACAACAACGGGGGGAGGGAGGGTACACCGTTGAAATTTTCGAGTGACAATTGAAATATTTTTTTACTCGCGACGCTGCGAAAGTTTGGATTTATGTGCCTTCCCGGATATTGTGCTCCGTGCAATAGTTGTGTCCGCCTTTGAGCTGAATTTAAGTCCATACCGTGTATGGGTTGGCCAAGAGAAAATTTGACGTTTCCAGAGAGCAAATCATGAAAATTTTATGGAACAAACTTTTATTATTTCCGAGATTACTCCCATAAATAGTGCGCTTGGGGTCAACGTGGGACCATGAGCGATTGCACGAAAATTGCTCCCTTGGGAGAAAGTGATTTTTTTTTTTTTTTTATTGCGCTAAAAAGATAGGACAAAGAGTCATTTTTAACACGATTATTCGGGCGTTTACCAGAAAATTACTTTGAAAGAAGGTTTTTATCATTCCCAGTCAGCACATTCGCGCATAGACTCAAATAAGCTTGTAACTACGGGAGTCTGACTTAAAATTTCAAGGGATGTATCTCAACTAGCGCAGTTTTTTTTTCACATAACGTCTCTTGCAGGGCAAACGCGTGCATATGGGCGCACACGAGCCGTGCATAACTAACTTATCCATACATACACATATACCACGAGGTTCGCCCGAATTTGCGGTGGTTAAGTAAACTTTTCCCGTAAACCCGTAGCGGTGCTCGTAACACACGTTTCGCATGCATAGCTTATGTGCAGGCATACACACATATACATGTACACACACCGGTGAGTTCAGTGTTTAAGAGCGAGATGGCTGTGTGAGTGCAGGAGAAACCTTTTTGAGATAGTCGTTTGAATAACTATACGCGCACTTATATTTTATGCTGATGACCTTAGTTTTGCTCCATCGTCTCGCTTTCGTGACGTGCACGTGAAAGCTCGAGCAGTACAATGGGGCGAGTAAAATATGCGCGCACCTACACACCGTTAGATACGTCAAAAGTTGTATAATATACGAGTGTACGCGCGTGCAATATTGATAACGCAATCATACATTTTTGTTGGAAACGATACGAAACTCAAAAACCGATTTTGGAACACAGGAATATAATATGTGGAACGTGATGGATGCAAAAAAAATTAGGTGAACAAATGAAATACATAAATATTAAAGTTAAATGGTGAACAGAACCTCACCAAATTGAAGATGACCGTACTACTTTGAATTGTCATACTGTACGGAACCGTCTATACGGTGACATTTTATACTCGATCTATAGCTGCTGGAGCGAGTGCAAAAAAAAAAAAAAAGAAATCCCCGTTTTTTCTCTAAAAGTATGTCCCTTTGATCTCGTCGCCGAGTAATGCGCTTAAAAATTTTTCGGTCCACCGGCGCATCCCTCCCTGGGCTGCAATAACACTAAATCAAGAGCCCACGCGGCTGCAGAACCGCTCGCTCGTTCGCTCCCAACTAATGGAGAATAGTCGATACTTCGCAATATAATCTCGTTTACGCGTGCACACCGCGTAAAATGCACGCCCCCCGGGTACAGAAGTGCATATAGAAAGGGACCGTGTGTTTCATGCCTTCGGCAAATACTGTTTTCGAGCTTTTGAGCGCCCCTTTGGCCGAGTTTTGTGCGCAAAGTAATTTCTTCTTCCCACCCCCCCTTCTATTGAGAGCACACAAGGGAGTATTTTCGCATCTATTTTGAAGCACATGGGTTTTTTTTTCATGCGATTTCATTCGCGGAGTGGGTGTATCGTTCACCCGTAATTAAAACTCGATGAAGCCGCGTCGCGTGGAACTTTACTTTTAATGAATTCACCGTCGGTGAGCGTTTATGGTATAGGGAAGGAGGAAAGATGCGTAAAGTTCAGGTCTCGGGTTGACGATGACATCGAGGGAGGAGAAAAAAAATAATAAAGGGCGAAGTTTGAGCGGCGCGGAATTAAAAAGTTTTTTCCAATGTGACTTACGGTGGGTGCATGCGGGATCTGTACAAAGGCGGGGAAAAGTTGAAGGCGCGCGGCTGCTAATGCACGCGCCGGTGTATCATAACGTACCACGTATGGTATATGGGGAGTTTTGGTTTTTCGAAACGGGTCTTTATACAGTGCACTGATGAAAAAATTCGGGACGTATGTTGCGAGTGTGGAATTTTACCGTTCGTTGATGTAGAGATCAAATTAAGCTGAAACAAGAAGAATTTCACTGTTGGGTTATCGATCGAAAAGGCGGATGGATAAAAGCGCGTAATAAATTTGGAGGATAAAATTTTTATCCACCGGACTCTGGCTTGCAAAGTGCAAGTATATAGGTAGGTAGACAAGTATATGCGTTTCGGATACCTATGTGCAGCGTTGCAAAGAGAAAATTCTTGCGGTATTCGACTGCGCGAGAAAAGAAAATAGAACGCGAGTTTTATCCACCGGTGCACTTCTGGGTTAAGTTTATCGCGAATATTTATGTGCGAGCGAACGCGCATACCTACTACCAAGTACGTGCACACGTACACGGCTGGGGGAGGGGGGGATGAAACTTTTTTTCGAGAACGTAAATGTATACAGATAAGTGGGTACGTGTATGTACGCGATTTCTCGCTCGCGTGTTTACATCGCGAGGATTTTAATTACGCGATTTCCACAAGCTACGCGCGAGGCTGGTTAAACGTGAATAGTTGCCCTTTCTGATAATGTATACATCGTGGAAGTGGGCCCACGTGGTTGGCTGTTGTTTGGAACTACACGGTGATTGGTATCTACGCTCAGACAATGGCACGTTGTTTTCGAGAGTAGCGCGAGTAGTTTTTTTTTGGAATAATTTTAACTCCGAGTGCTACTGGTTTGGGTTGAATTTTTCTCGCTGCTGCGTACACTCGTTGAACGATTACACATGTACAAACGGTCATACGAAACCGAGCCAATCCAACCGCGTTAAAAAGCACTAAAAAATCCACAACGAGTATAGGTGAAAAAAAAGGACAAAACTACCTCACTCATCTCTTCTTCCGGGCGGAAAAAAACTTTGGCTGGAGGAAATTTTATGCAAATCGCCATTGCTTGTATTGAGCGCGTTCCACTATCGCATTCAATTAGAAGCGCAAGAGGATGATAAAACAGGGTAAGGAGAAAGTCCAGGGGGCGAAAAAAAGTTCCCACACGGTTGCATGGAATTACACGCGCGATCGCGTACAAAACCCGAAAAAAGAGCTCCTTTCCCTAATTGGCCTTGAGGAATTCGACGGGTGTTTATCGGAAAAGTCTCGGGAGGCACTCGCTAGATTTTTATCGTCGAGCGCGAAACGACCGCTGCACACGGCGAAGACGACGAGGACGACGGGTAGCCCAGAAGCCCGCGACTACATATGTATGCAACAACAACGACGGCGTCGAAGGAAAAGAAGCGCGCGCGCGCTTGTAAACTTTTACGGGCAGCGATGCAATCTCGTTAGCCCTACCTCCTCCTCGTCCCAGCGGCTCTTCAGAGATATCTGCTCGCTTGCTACTGAGATATTAAAAGTGCACCGTTTCAACCACGGAGCTTTTTTTTTTTTTTTTTTATTTCCTTTTTCATCTTCTCCGCCTGCCTTTTTCTGCCCAGTTATTGTGTTATTTTACTCTCATTGCTACAAGTGGCCGCGTAAAGTTTTTCTGCGTTTTGCATTTGTTTTTTTTTTTTTACTCGTCAAACTTGTGGAATCGATGATGCAGTTCCGATGGAAAACGCTACCAACTCAGAAAGTGAATATTTCTAGTATAGGAATGAATGTCATTCAATGCCGAATTTCATTCCGAAGGATTAAATGTTTTCTTCGGAATTCTACCCAACTCAACATACAAAACAGCAACATATCAGCTTTGCTTATTATCACGAAGCATCGAATAATATTAGGAGCATAGATACCAAGTAAAATTTTGAAAGTCACTCCCTTTATTAGGGCAAACGACGTATTGTGTCCTCATCGGGGTGCCTTGATTCTTCAACCCCAGTCTCGGAGCCGTGCTCGTGACGTTAAGCCAAGACGTTCGTCTCACCTCGCTAAACCCTAAAGGACGATTATTTAAATTTCATCGAGTAGAAGGGAGTCCGGTGGCCGAATTTCACGCGAGTTTCTGGACGAAGCTTACACCAACACACACACACACACACACACACACACATGGGCACTGTAGAGCCTTTACTCGCGTAGTATAAGAGAAACTGACTGGCCGGCGCCTCACTGTTCCTCTTTTTGGCTTTGTATACGTACGAAAAGCGCAGCCGAGCAGAATGAGCGCGGACGCCCTACGCGCCACTTTGCGCTGTCGTCTTTGTCATCGTTGACGCTACTCGGGTTCTCTCACCCGCGCTGTATAGCTTTGGGGGGGGGGGGAGGGAGGGAGTTAAAGAAAAAGTCATTATTAGCACGCGGAATAAAAGGAACGGCCGTTTGTTAGACGGACCAGAGCAGAGTATTGGATTTCAGTAGTAAAGCCCGATTACGGTCAGACGTGACGACTCGATGGAATATGTCGTCGGTGTCTCGGATGATCTTTTGCGAAAGAAAAAAGTTGACTCGTCTACGAGATTTCTTCTTTTTTTTTCGTTTCAAAGTCAAAAAGTGTCGTGTCGAAGAAACCGTTGGTGGTACATGTATTTTTTCGCAGCTGTCAAGTATACGATCCGGCTCCGGGATTTCGTACACAGTGCACGATTTTCGAAATTGAGTCGCGTTCGGTGCCAAGTGCGGGGGTAAAACTTTTTTGGGGAAAAAAAAGGAAAGTATCGAAATATCGCGCACTTTGGAACGGACATTTTTATAGGTTTCAAATAAAAGTCAACTTGTCCACTTTTCTTGGAAATATAGACAATGTACACGTGTACAGTTGTAGCACTGCTATTATTATCTAAAAGAAGCAAATCTATAAAAAAATTACAACAACAGCGATGGAGCACAAAAAATTCCACTGTCTGTACGGATGTGACATGAAAATATCGAGAAAAGCATGAGGGAGCGATTACGCGAAGTCACGGTTCGTAATTTTGTTCGCGTCGCTCTGTCGCTGTGTCAGCGATAGCGAAGAAAAAAAAAATATATATATATACATCAAAGCAACGTCAATAATACACTCCCACGCTTGTAAGCGCATTAATTTTTATTTTCGTTCCTTTATTGGCTCCCGTATACGAGGCACACATCCTTCAAAAAGTCTGCCCAACAACGTACGACCGCGCAAATGGGCCGAGCCGTAAAGTACCCTCGTTTATTATATTTTCAAAGATCAAAAAGCGTAATGGTGGAGCGACCATGTAACACAGAGTTGGCAGTCCGTGACGTTGGCAAAAGTTCAATTCTGTAATTGATTTTTATTTTCATTTTGCATACGACAAAACGGCCCCGTAAATTATCATTTTATTGTTTGCCGAATCCCAACGAGACAACGTAAATTTTGCTCGCGATGGCCGAGAAAATGCTTTGCACGAGAAATCTCAAACGAAGATTCCCAACCCTATACGACACTTTTAAGAGGAATCGCGCGGTATCACCGACACATTTATCATTAGACACACCCACTGAGAATATTACAAAAGTTTCGCCGAAATTTCAATTTCGCGATGTAAATAATGAATAAAAAGTGAAGAAGAAAAAAAAAAATTTTCCCAGCCACACATCTTCACGTGATAGATGATGAACGAGGGGAGAAAATCAAGGTCCAGTATCGAGCTCTCGTCTCCTTCTTCCAGTTTGGGTTTAAGAAACTTCACCCCAAGTATTTGCCTTTCAACGCAGCTTCAATATTGAATCTCTCATTTCTCCTTATTCGACTATCTCACCGTGTGCGCGTGGATTTCGAGCAAATTAACATGTAATCAAAGTCGCTCAGACAGGCACGGATTCGCACATGCGTGGACCCGTGAAAATTCTCCGCGCACAGGGCGCCCGTGTCTCTGATGACTGTTGAAAACAATCGCGTTGGTTCACACTTGAAAGCTCAAAGAGAGGCGAAACGAAAAAAAAAAAAAAATAAACCAAATATCGAAGGTACGCGTTAAAAGGTCTGATAAATATATCGAGTGACACGAGCGTTCAACGGAGTGGCTCATTGGGACGCGAAATTTTCACGGATACGCGCACACAATGCACGCGCTCAATTTGCATTGAATTTGAATTTCAAAGGGCTAAATTAAATTCGTGCGAATGGTTTGTAACTCTCGTGACAAATTCGCCCTGCATGCTGTGGCACGCGCGTATTTCAATGGTTGGGCTTGAATAATGCATTAATAATCTCCCGGCCGACCAGAGAGGCGGGAGCGATGAATTTACGCTCCGTACATTGGCGATTTAATTTTGCCCTCGAGGACTCGAGGGAAGCATTTAATTATGCGGACTGCGCGATGACTCGCGGGAGACTCGTGATCTTTGGAGGAGTACGAGGGAAGAAACACCATCGCGGTAGTTAAGGAGGTTTGGGAGAAAAGTTCAAAACGTAGAATCGTACCAAAACAATGTATTCTATATAGTTGAGCATGTCAGGGCTGCACATGAATTTTTTCAGATTTTCCACCAGGGAAGATTTTCGAGAAAACAATGATTAAATATTGACAGTTTAACACGGTCTCTTATGAGAGAACAAGGTTAAATTGCCTTTAATTAAAAATTATATTTTATAGATACTTTAGTACAAAAGGAGAATACTCAACAAAAAAAATCACGACTCGACAGGCATTTAAAAAAAATATAAACAATTACAGTCGTACAGTTTTAAGTTTGAAGAGTGCAAGAGGAGGTGCGCGGTAAAGGGGGCACATCTGCGGGGGATGGGGGGTCTCCCTCTTCGAATGATACTCCCAAACCTCCTTAATCTCGAACGCGACGATGCATATGAACGTATGTTTTTTTTCCCCGTGTAGCGTCAGTCATCCTTTGTTTCGTGGGAATCTGAGTTGTTTTCCGCCAAAAGAAAATGCAAACAAACCCAAGTTAGTGGGGTACAAAAAAAAACCCTTTCGCATCGCGATTCAGTGCAAACGAGACGACGAAAAGCAGCAGCAGCTCATTATTTTTGCGCGTCGCGGCGAAACACAATTAGCCCGGACCCGTGCAAGGAAAATGAATGCAATTAATCAAGCGAAAGAACGCCTTTCGTCCCGGGAATAGAGCCCGGACAGACAATCGGGCCTCGTTACCATTCTCCCCTCATTTGCTCCTCCTCGGCTACGCGGAAAAAGAGACGTGCTTTTGTTTGCGAATGGCCTGTACATTTTGTCACACTGACGAGTTTGAAATAATGACCTTTTTTTTTCTCTGATCCTCTCGCCGCAAGATCTCAGATGTAGGCACCATGGCCAGGGGGTTTTGATCGATCGGTAGCAACGTGTTTAACGCAATTCGACTTTCTAGTTTAATTAGAAAGTTTGGGATCAGGTCCGGCTTTTCACGGTGTAGCGGTAAACATCGTCACGCCCATATTTCACAATTTGCGTCTTAAATGAATACGTTTTCCTGAAATGGTGCTCCGAATGATTATTACAATACAATGAACATCATACTCCCAGTGCAGTGTGAGCACTTGTTAGGAACTGTACAGTTACCGTGGGAAAATAAATTAATGGGAAGGGTGGCGCGCGAGGCTCGAGAAAAGTTTCCAAACATTTTTCGCGCTGTCGTGGAGAGGAGTGGACGTTTCGTAATAACCTCGTTCTCGATTAATTGCGTCGTAACTTGGTACTTTCAAGCGCTGCTCTTTAAACTTTTGAGTTATCAAAGTGTGCGTTTTGTGACTGAATTAACACAAAAACGACTTTTCAGCGCGTCAATTAGTTCGTGGAACGCTCCGCTGTTTTTTAAAACGAGTTGAAAATGTTTCTGACACATTTTTCACTTTTTTTTTTTTTACAGTTTTAAAGTACTATCTACGATAAATGATTCATTAGTATACAGTAAAGACTAGTTTTTGTAGTACTGTTATTGCATATAATTAGAAGAAAACCAACGATGTATATTTTTTTCATGCCGAGGAAAATGAAAATTTTACATTAAAACATGTGAGGGAAATAAACGGGTCAAGTGTGCTTTCTCTTGAAAAAAATTCGACTAAAAGGTTCTCTCAAAGGCTGCAGTTCTGTATGTTTACTGTAACCGCATATAAATATGAAATTCTTTGTTCGGACTCACGTAACACACACAGACACGGGCTTAGTGTAGCTTTTATAACGCACAAGTGAAAAAGTACGAGTTTGGTCAGACATGCGTTATTTCGGTATTTTAGCTTTAAAAATGATTACAACCAACGTGAAACTCATTTTATTCATACAAATATATTTTACCGTCAACTTTTGTGTGACTCGTTGATAGTCAACATCAATTTTACATGGCTACAGTGATCATCGAGCGTCGTAAGTAGTACAAGTACGCGTATGGTCAGACCGTGACGAAAACCCTGCGATGAGTCCTAAAAAGATTGTCATCTTCAAACTCTTGATGGAAAAACTATTTAGTTTCAACAACCAAGCACTGATACGTAAAATTAAGTTTTAATGATGGTAATTAGACCACACTTGAAATTTGGAACTACCATTGTTTTTCAAAAACAATTTCCGCTCAAAGAACTTTGTTGAAAAAAAAAAAAAAAAAAAGAAAATGCAACCAGTGACCTCGTAAGTAGAGAAAAAAAAACAGACAAGAAAAGAGAAACATAGCCGAGTGGGCGCGAGCGAGAGATGCACGGGCAGAGATAAAGAGCGAGGAGCGAAAACACTTGTAAACAACAGACGCGCGCAAAGACGTACAAAACAATTCTCGAAAAAAAAAAAAAAAAAAAAAAGTCAACAACGGAGCAAGAGCGCAGTGAATGGATGATGGAGGGAAAAAAAAAAAAAAAAAAAAGTACATACACGCAAAAAGTGAGAAATAGATGAGGAAAAAAAAAGGGGGTCGTACCGCCACCCTCGACGCGAGCCATGCCGTCGCCGAGGCCGTTCTTCTCGGCCTTCCCGGCCATGGGCCCTCCGTGCACTAGACGCCTCTCGGTGATGCGCGCCGATCCGGGCTTTGTCGATCAGCTGTGCCCTACTGGGTCGCAGTAGATGCTTTCCTCCTCTCCCGCTCGCAACCTCCCTCCTCCGGCAGCTACGCCACCCCCTAACCTCGAATCCAGCGGCAGCAGCCGGAGCTGGAGCAACGCCGCCCACTCGACGAGATACCCCTTGTGCTCTTGCAGTTGTTATTGCTGCTTGTAGCCGTATATCCCAAGAAGATGAGCAACGTGGAGGAGGCGGCGGCGCGCGCGCGACCGCACCTTCCTCGCACACACGGATGCTGCTGCTGCCCAACTGCTCAGTTGTTGCTACAGCTGCTGCTACTGTTGCTGCTGGTGGTGGTGGTGGCGTTGGCACTTTTGAGTCTTGTCTTACGCATGCTTCACGGCTTCACTTTCAAATGTATCGCCCGTCAGATACCTCGATCGTATATATACGTACGGTCCCTCCCTCTTTCTTCGGGGGGGTGGAAAAAAGAAAATATAATATAAAATTAAGAAAAGAAAAAGGAAGGCAAACAAACAAGTGTTTATCCCCCTGGCACGGGGAGAGCGTTGACGCTGCCAGGTGTCACTCACTCGTCACTCGCGCCGAGATGTAAATATACGTAATGAATATGTATATACACACGCGGGAAAGGGACACACATGCGTACGAAGAAGGGGATCAGGGCAGGGTCAAGTCATCGGGGGGTTGGTCCGGGAGACGCGCGAGAGGAGGATGAGAACGGAGGGGGGTGGGGTGTTGGTGAGCTGCGCTCCAGCTGGACACGGCTGATGCTGAGGACCCAGCGGCAACAGCACTGCCCGTCGTCTATGCACAAGGATAGCTGGAGCAGCACTGGAACGGCAGCATCACCGCTCCTCTCTCTCTCTCTCTCTCTCGCGCCCTCTAGAGGATAGGGGGTGGCGCGGGGAGGGAACCGAGATCCAGCAGCCGAGAGATGGGATACACGTTCTCATGCACGGCTTGTCTCTCTGTGTGTCTGAATCTAACTCTCTCTCTGTGTGTGTGTGGGTGTGTGTGTGTGTGTGGAGAGTCGCGCGCCGCGCCCCCGTTGTCGTCTGCTCGCTGCAGCCTCCGATCTCGAGCAGCCGACGTGGACGATGTGCAAGCTCGCCTCCTCCTCCTTCGGCTCAGTGTCCTATACCAGAGGAGCAGTGCTCCAGGAGCAAGTGACGAGTGTGGCACAAGAAGACGAAAAAAAAAAAAAAGGAGGGAGAAAAAAGAAAGAGAGGGAACACGATGGTATTTACTCGCAAGCTTCGCTCGAACACAGGCACGCGCGCGCGGCCCCGGCAGTGCTCTTACGCGCACGCACGATAGCCAGCCAGCCCAGCAGCGGTACAGCGTGTCCCGCGACCCGTTACGTATCTCCCGGGCTCGTGGTGAGCTGCTGCTCCTCGCTGGTACTGCTGGTTTCTCTGTCCACTCGCTCTTTGCACCCTCGTCCCGCGCCTGCGCCTCTCCCAGCATCCGCTCATCTCGCTTCCTCTCTCTCTCTCCCCACCGAATTGCAAGTGCGCCTCTACGTGTGTGCTTTTCTCTCGCGCGCGCATCCCATCCGACCGAGCTCGGAAGCTGGAGACGCGACACGCTCTCTTTCTCTCCCTCTCGAACACCAGCCCCTACTTTCTCTCACCTGAGCTCCTTACCGCCTCTCCCCGCTACCGTAGCCGGGATTTCACGGCTCGCTCTCTCTCTCTCTCTCTCTCTCTCTGTGTGCTAGATACACACCACCCCACCCCCAAGCTGCTCTTTTCTTCCCGCCTGTACTCCACTAGCTCACCCGAGCCTCTTCCGCGTACCACGTGTGCAACCTCCCCCTCCTCTTTTCTTCGCTTAAATTCCAAGCATTCTTTGATCACCTGCTCCTTCTGTCGTCGTCTCCCTGTATGTGTGTCGCGCGAGCAGTTTTTTTTTTTCCACGAAAGCAAAGTCAGGCTGGGCTTTGAATGGAAAAAAAATTTTACCACTCCTTCCCGGCCAGGGGGGACTGGAAATTCTTGGAGGGAGGGGATATTTATGCTCTAGGCGAGATTGTTGGATGTTATGCCTGTATACTCGAAGAAGGTTTTTCGTATATCCTTTTTCTGGATTTTTCGAATTTTTTTTTTTTCCTGCATTTCGTATGAGCAAAAAGTACAAGTTTTACGTCTTTTTTGAAAGCTTTGCTGCAAGTTGAGGCCTGTTGCGTTGCTGTTTCGTTTGACAACGGTACGATTTTCCAAATAAACGGTGAAAATTGATTTTTCTTTCTTGGAGATTCGTATACGAAGCAGAAAAAAATGCGAGGGTTTCTTTGAGAATCGTGTCCCGGTGGAAAAAAAGCTCGCGATGGAAAACAAAAGTACACAGCTCTTTGTGAACGCGAATGAAGATTTCTAGAGGGAAAATGACGCACGATCTCGTTTGTTTACTTTAATTCTTATTTTTTTCTTTGTAAGTTAAGAAATGAAAATATGAATGAGGATCGATGCCGTGTAACACCTTATAAAGTTTCAAAGGACAAATAACAGGCAGTTTAGCCATTAAAAATCACAAAGGGGCCTCGATGAACCTTTATGTAAAGTTTTTTTCTTTGACCAGTGCCAACTTTTTCAAAGAGGAAAAAAAAGGAGCGATCAATTGTGATCGTTCGCCCGCTCTTTTCCCTCAGCAAACACCTTTTCTCGGAAAGCGAGAATTCATGTTAAGGAGGAGGTGGGGGGCGAGAATCTCCTTAAAAATTACGTCAATGTCGCGCTGTTGATACAAAAAACACACACAAAGGGAGGCTTAAAATAGAGGGAAGTACTCTTGCCGAAGTCAGGAAAAAAAATAAAGAAAAACTATAGGTATACCCTCAAAGAAAATTCGTACACGTGTGCAAACACATATGTGCGCGTGAATTTGCGTGCGCAGAGTTTTATATTTAATTTCACGAAAGACGATACCAAAAGAGAATATTAACGCGATGCGATAGCTGGACTCGGGGTAAGAGTTTTAAATTACACTTTGTATCGACATCTCGGACACTTGGTTTAAATTTTATTTTTTTCTTTTAGAGTCACTCAATTTTTTTTTTTAATCTCACAACTATAGGAATTTTATTTAGTTGCATGAAAGATAATAACCCGATAACTCGGTACACTGCATCGTTAATTTTAATAAAGTATCGGATCACCGGTACAACCATCGATCAGTTTTCCCCCCAATTTCAGAGCAGTTTATTAAAAAAAAAAAAAAAAAAAAAATTAATCACGAGCGATTTACTTAATCTTGTTTATCGGCTCCATCGACACGGGCACCCTACATGTATATACAAGTATAGCTAAAGAAGCCAGCCGGTCGATGGGAATTTAGTGACCGTCAGAATTGAGAGGAGTTCGGCCGAGTCCGGAAGTGCTCCTTCGATAAATTATAGCTCGGAAGGACGAGCCGCTCCATCAGGTACATTAGGCCTGTCGTGTTTACTTCGACGTTTAGTTGCCAGAAAATTTAACCATGCATTAGTAGACACGGTCAGAGACAGGTCATCTAGTTTTTCTTCTTCCTTTTCTTAAAAAGAACCCCCTTAACGTAAGATACTAAAGATTTATCGTACCCTCCATAAATTGAGTAAAAAAATTTGTTTTTAAATATTTATGAGCTTTTTTTGAAAGTATCATAACCATCATATTCATCGGATCGATACGGCAAGAGAAAAAACTTTTGTTTTTATTTTTGTTTTCATGATAATTTGGCTGACAATTTTTGAGTAAAATCATACATGTTCACCGCTGTGCAGAGAAACTATACTTTGAAACGCGAAATTTTCAATTGACGTACACAAAACGGAGGAAAAATTTGATGTACTGTATGTAATATTGGAATAAAGTTTTTCGAAAAGTGCAAAGTTTCTACCGAAAAAAAAGACAGAGCGCGGAGAAAACGAGAAATAGTTTTTGGCCATCGGAAAAAATTGATCCACATCCGTCATCCCGAGCACGAAACCGAAATTCCATGCCAAAACAAGGCGCGTTGAAAACTCATTAAATAACCCCGAGGAGACCTTCAAGTTAGCACTCGCAATCAGCGATACTATCGAATGCCAAGTTTTTTCGAAGTAAAAGACACACGAGCCACTGGCTGTCACGAGAAAGCCTTTTTGCTCGTAATAAATCGCGCTCGCCGGACGGAACTTTTCGCGCACGACCGCATCAAAACCTCACCACCAGCATCGGTGGCATGAAAAATTCCTCTCAAAAATTGCAAGAAAAAAGAAAAAAAAAAAAAAAAAAAAAAAAAAAAAAAAAAAAAAGAAATTCACACACATCCCTCCAAGATGACATTTAGCGCGTTGCGAGTTTTAATTGCCCTTGACTTGCAGCACGTACGTCTACATTGTAACGTGTACGTATATACAAACGGAAGAGAAGTGCAAAAAAAAAAAAAAAAAAAAAAAGAGAGAAGAGGGAGAGGTTTCGCCGAGTGTGACAATACTTATCGCCCCCCCCCCCTTCACTCGCGGTCTAGTTTTGAAGCGACGGAGGGGATGGGGGTGGATTGCAGCTTCTACGCGCATGCATCGTTATATACGTGAGAAATAAAATTTTACGATCACACAGGAGGATTCGACTGGTTTATATACGCGCGTGTATACCGAGAAAAAGGATTTATGTCGACTGTGGCTGCTTTTTATTTTCACACGCGCACACGCGTCGTTTATTCTCCAGGAAGGGATGAGTTTTTCAACAGAGTCTCGAGAGCTTCTGGATCGATTCGACAAATCAGAGTACCAACCAGCCGAACGGGAAATCTGGTGGTCATTTAGGTACACATCCACCATGGGGATACACGCGAAATCATGTACAGCAGCGGGGAAAGAGAGGAAGAAAGGAGGATCGCGTGGCGTGGACTATAAGTTGGTATTCCGGAGTCATCCTGACTCGGCGGTTCTCTCATCGCTCGCCTGTACAATAGTTTGACCCGATTTCGAGGCTCGGCCCCTCCCACTCGCGTACACCGAGAGGAAAATGAGAAATGGTCACTTTTGGGTTTGTCACTTTCTCCGAAATTCGTCCACACGTCATCATTCGTATGTACACGTGGTGATGTATATATATGCAATAAGTGCACGGGGCAAGGCTGGAAGGAAAAAGCGAAAGGCCTTGTTTATCCGATGCTCAGAAAAAAAGTATATGGAAGGATGACATTATTACTACTTTTTTTTTTCAATCCACGCTCATGCGTCTATGAACTTATCTTAAGGTAGAATAGTATTTATTGGCGATTCAATGGGACTTACAGCGTATCAGCGTAAAATCCGCCAACTCCATACGTAGTAAAAGTTTAACGATACTCTCAAAGGCCATTGGGTCGATCTATACGGGGTTAAACCGAAGTAACTCGTACTTTCATGCTCTACGGATTATATTCTAGCACCATACCTTGCATCGTCGTTTTCCTCCGCTTGTGCTTTTAGCATAACCATATATAGGAGCTACGCCCAATGAGATACCCTCGATGGCATTGACGTACCTTCGCAACGTAGGGTTCGGCTATGATTTTAACTTGACACTGAGAATCGATAGTGTGGCCATTTGTTTTTTAGGCAACGGAGAAAGGGAGGGAGGAAAAGAAAACACCTCGAAGGGATAAATATGGAGTAAAGGAAACAACGATCGATGGCAAAGAGAATGTGGACGAGAGGAAGGCAAAACCCGTGTGTTTACACGAAGAGAGCCATGTGTGCTGTCCTCGCGAGCTGCTGGCTACGTGGACGCTGAAATATTAAACGCATACAGCATCGGACTGCAAGTATAAACATACGTTTGTGTGTATATGTATGTACCAATGCATGGCTAGCCGCGGCGACGACACACGAGGAACGAATTAACTTTTAATATCCATCGAGATCTCCTCTGTACGTATATGTATGTGTATATACGGTGCGCGGAGACGGGCCGGTGTGGATTTTGCCAAGAGCGATTCGTATATATAACGTCTCGCTCGTTTTTTTTTCTTCTTCTTACGCTGGGCGCCGTTCCTCTGTTTTCTTTCCTCTTATAAAAGAGCTCGCTCTCCGATATCGCGCCACTTTATCCGATTTTACGAGGATTACGATTTTACTCGCCAAGCAAATACCGTACGCTCTGGCGCGGGGCGATGCTTCATGCTCATTTTTAGGCAAGATGCGTGAGTAGCTTTTTTTTTTTTTTTTTTTTTGCTTGCGAAATCTGTATTTGCTAAACGTTGCTGTTGTTGTTATTCTCCAGGGAGTTTTCGTGATAATCATTGCTAGTGTGAACTCGAAGATGCTTGAGAACCATTTTTTTTTTTCATGTCCTCTATCACCTCTTAATCCTTAAAGCCCTGCAAAAGAAATTTAGCGTTGAGCAGGATGCCTCGTTTCTGTTTAATGATAACCTCCCGTGCTGTTCGATCCACTAAAAACAGGAGTGCCCATGTATATATTCTTGGTTTTTGAACCGCACGAGCGATGCACTTTGAAAGTTGAGCTTGATGGTCCAATCGCCAAAGTGGCAGTAGTCGACTTTGTTTATCCTTGAGAACTCCGGAGTGTGGGGGTACGAGTATCAAAGTTCTCAAGTCACGCGTATGGCAATTTAATTTGATTAAATTATAATGAGGGCGGAAGTATTATGAAACTCCGCTTTGATGTATGGAAGAGCTTTCATTTGCCCCTACAGTGGTGTTAAGGTATTGGGAAAAAGATTTTTATGGTATGCTTAAAGAGGACATCAATAATCTCGCGATTTTCTCGTCAAAACTCGAGTGGCGCTTTTGTCGGCTCTCGACTATGCTTTTTTATGCACGGGATTATGCATACAGCACGAGTAGCCAACTTTGAAATGAAAATATAGAATAAGTAGCGCTAGTGGACGGTAATTATGTAGATCTGTTGAACTGAAATTTTCGCTCGTTTTGCTTATTAAAAGATGAGACGATGTACGGATTAGTTTTGTTTTCGTTGTTTTCGTTTTTTAAGCTCTTTATTCAAGTTATTATTTTTTTTTCTCATGCGTGTTTTTTTAATTAAAAGTTTGAACGTGGTAGGGTGAAACTAAAGTTAAAAGTGTTGTATAACGGAACGAGGTAGTGAAAATAATTTATCTTTAATTTTGTAAAAATAAAAAATGAAAAATAATGAAAAATAAAATGTAAAAAAACTTTTCGCTGAACAATCAATGTCAGAATATAAAAAAAAATTTTAGCCAGATACAGTTGACACTTTTGGATGCGTGTTAAATATTTGCTAGGCAGTTTCACATCTCCTAGGTTTCTTGTACACATTTTTTCCATCCAAAACAGTACAAGTATTTATTTACTGTGGGTCTAATTTTATTTGGTGTATTTAAATAATACTAAATATTTAAATTTTACCAACAGAACTTTTTGCACCATCACTCTGAATAAAATACCACGAAACCTCATGGTTTTCGTGCATAAAGAAACATACGCTGTTTAAAATTATGCTATAGGTCCCTTGAATTTTTAGTTTTCAATTGCGAAAATTTTATGAAAATTGTAACTGAAATTTAAAGCTGGAAGTAAGTACCAATTAAAAAATAATTTTCTCACATAACTATGAAATTTATATAGTTGAAAACAATCGTGTCACGAAATAAAAATACTTTTAAATTGGTTTAAGCACCCAATTATATACGTATTTGCCGATTTTTTATCTCTCGCTAAACAAGTTTGTTTTTCTTTAAAATCAAAGCGTCACGTTGAATGAAAATCCGACGCTTTGAGGTGCGAAACAAACCGAGTAATAGCCAGACGATCGCCCCAAAAATCATTTCTACCGAACGCTTAGCAAATAAAGCTTACGATAAAAGAAACAAATCATCAACTTCGAACTCGATCTCGTTTCCTCGGGAGTTGAAAACGCGAACTGAAAATCACCCGCGGGAGAATCGCTCCATGAATCCAAATGATCTCATTAAGCTTTTCCTCCGTCGTGATGATCGGACGATTTCGCGACTGCATGGGCTCCGGAGCCAAAGCAAAGAAAGCCGATACGTGCTCGCCTGTATGCAGCTCCATCAGTTTTTGCCCCTCCTTTTTTTTTTTTTTTTTTTTTTTTTTTTTTTTTTTTTTTCCATCACGGAAAAGCCGATGTAGTTCCCGATCGCTGAATTACAATCGGGTTCTCCAGCTTTTGTTGTATACCTGTACGTCAACGCGACGTACACAGCACGAGAGCGTTTTTTAAAGCTCATAAAAGTTTGTCTCCCGACGAACATGTTGTCTGCTTACGCAAACATTGTTTTTCAAACAAGAGATAATACAAGTGGGGAATTTTTGCAGGATACGACAATATGGTAAAAACACGTCCTTTGGAAAATAACAGCGAAGCTAATATCCTCCAAAAAAAAAAGCTCGGAGCCAATCGGAGCTCTTGAAAGTAATTTGACTCGCGGTCGAAGTAGAGAACTTTGAGGATTTTTATTCCCTCTTTCGTCTTAATCCCAATTAAAGAAGCGAGAAGGAAAAGCATCGCGAATAAGATATAGAATAAGGGAAGATCGAACTTGGACAGCAATAAAACGAAAAAAAGAGGGTGAGCAGGAGGTCGAGGATCGCCTTCGGGGATAATTTAAAGTTTATATACCCTCCTTTTTTAGATCACCCTCACCTCCATCCAGTTCGCGTTATTATACCTCTCGCTCTCCCTCGCCATTTGATCCCCTTTTATACGATGCACTTTCGTCCCTCACGTGCTCCTTTTAACTTTTTATCGGCGTAATTACTTTCTTTCACTTTGCCAGGGCCCCTCCCTTTTAGATGCGATGATGATGGGCTATAAGCTCCATGGGTAAATAAACTTAGAAAAGTTAAAAACATTCCACGTTTTCATCTTTATGTACGAATCATCGATAGGATTTATGAAATACATGTGCGGTGATTAATATCATCAGTTTGACAAATATTTTCTTAAAATAAATTATGCATGGAAAGAGTACGGTCGCGCGAAGCGAGAGGGATCGGCATAATTTTGTAATTTAATACACCGTTCGAGCGAATAATCGAAATTATCCAGGCCGATCGGACGAATGGGAATTTTGAATAATCATCGGCCAACGGATCGGTAAAGTATTTACCACACCGCGTTGCAGCGGACATTATTCATCCGATCGACGATTCGTTACTTGATCCACATTTTTTTTTTTTTTTACCCCTCAGAAATGGGAGTGAAATCGAAAAATGAATGTATCGCTGGGTGCGCGCAGAAACATCTCAAAATCGAGGGAAAAACGGAGAAATGCTCTCTCTCACGCTACGTCAAAGTTTCAGCTTCGTTATCGACGCGTAGGTTCATTATCGCTCCCTGCTCTTTCACTCTCCGTCACTATACTCACGCATACATGACACGCGCTTGTTCCTTTTTTTTCCCTTGCTTCTCTCAATGTTACCATTTTTCGTAAGCTCGTGCGAGATAAATCACCGGGAGGTCTTCGTGCGTTGTACTCGTTAGCCCGAGGATGATTGTACCCGCAACGTATGGGGCACTCGATATTTCAACTTGATCGGTAAGGCCAGTGTGGGGGAAAAAAAAAAAAAAACGAAAAAACAGGAATGTTACAGGGCGCGCTTCGCCGTGTCAGTGATATCAACAAAATTTTGATAAGATCGAGTTTACTTAGGAAAAAAAATCATTCACCGTAACATGGTATAGATTCCCCGACCCTCGAACAAACGAGTGGACTCGATTCTCCATTGCAGGTATGATAATGCAATTTGTATAGCCTAGGAATGTATAGAAACGAGATACACACATACACGCGTAGGGTCACGCATCACAACGCACGCGTGTGCATACGGACAGTTCGAAAAGAGCTACTTATCTAACGAAGGTATATATATGGGATGTACCCACGTGCGGAGAGAGAAGCCTGGTCGAGTGATGGAATTGGGGCCGAATCGACGGACAATGACAACAACGACTCCAAATGACAACGACGACGATATATAGCGAAGCTGCCGGTGTTTTTAGCAAACTTCGTTAGCGAGCTCGCGCTGCTGACTCGCCGATTGATATATACTATCTGCGCCTTTATTATGAACGGGTAGTTGAGAGATGAATAATTTTTTTCGAGGCAATTTTGAGTTAGCGCTTTCCATGACCGAGTAGTCGATGCATTACAGTGTGAATTTGTGTAAAAAATCATTGTAAGAAATTTGTTTTCATAACTAATTCGTAAATCAATTATTAAACATTGATTAAAAATTAAACAATTACGTTTAAAAGCCCAATTTCAGTAACGTTTGTTTTTCAAGCTTTTGAATTTTAGCGCGCTTTTACATGGGCACCACCCGATGGCGAAATGACCATTATTTATTTATTATTACAATCGTATCTCATGAAAGTGCACATTGCAGATTTACAGATAATAGTTTTGATGTGACTTGAAATCATTTGATATCGAGTGACATTTTTCCGTAAAGTTCCATATATGAGAGAAAATGGAAAGTCACTTTTTGTCCTTGTCTATTGTAACTATATAGTGTATTGAGACGGGCTACGCCTGATGCGATTGGCCCGAGCCAATATTCAAGCGTTCATTAAGATGCACCTTTCTCTACGCCGCATGTGAGGGTGCCTGTACATGGAAGACCTGCTGTTTGGCAACTGCCAGTCAAAGCTCTCATGAGAGTGAGAGAGAGGTTAAATGTGGTCACGTGATGAACCTCTCTCTCTCACTCTCATGAGACCAGAGAGCTTTGACTGGCAGTTGCCAAACAGCAGGTCTTCCATGTACAGGCACCCTAAGGGGCATGCAGGAACACCATCCTGATGTGAAAGGCGCCATACCGATTCGTAACCTCTCAAAGGATACAGTTTTAAAATTTTTTACGTTGAAGTAAAATAATGTGTTAATTTGACAGTGTCAACGATTTTTTCACGTGAAAAAGAAAAAGTTTCTAAATAGCGAGACACTCGTCGTTGTTAATGACATTTTTCTTAGCTGACTGTCTAATCCGATAAGTTTTTCACAACGTGGTGTAAACAATAACATCTACAAGGGTGGAACAACGCCACTTTTTTCATGGTATATGGTATGTCATTTAAATCATCTAATTTTTCTAATTTGTATGCAAGACGTGTTTTACACAATGAAAGGTCGATTATTTTCATGATTTAAAATACGTGCGATTCGATGTTTATAAAAACTAAAAATATGAATTTTTTTCATTTACATCTTTGCTAACATTTAATTTTATTCATTGATTTGCACTCTCTATTAAGTAGAAGTGTGGAACTTTGATTGCACAGTCGATAGCTTACTAAAAAAAAATAAAAGTAAGTATTTGCAGACATTTTTATCACTAAAATTCTAAAATCACTATCTCTAAAATTTTCGCAAAACATTATATGTCATCAAGTAACGATTATTAATGATAAATTTGTGTTAAAAATGATATTTATGAAGGCCCAATAGCTCCAAAATTTATGAGCATAGCATTAATAAATTTTCTCCCCAGTTTTGTCCATCATGTTAAAAAGTAATCATAATGAATGTGATAATTTATTTATTATTCCGATAGATAGCTCGAAAGGCAGCTATTGATTTATATTAAATGCGGACCAAACTTTATTTTACTCATACAAAATTGTATCTAAAAATATACACACCCCGTACTTATATAATATTAATAACGCATGTACCGCACACTTTATTAGTATTGGCAAAATTGTACATAGGTATCACTGTTATTGGTCGCTGTTATATGTCGGGAACGCGCATTGTTAAAATTTTTCTCTTTCCGCCCTCTCAGTTTTGTGAGTCAGATGAAAGACTCGCACATGTGCCTCCAGGGACTGGACGCACGCACCACTTGAAAATTTACGACCACGATGAAAATTTAAAACGGGTACAGCCATCCTGATGGATAGATACAAGCTAAGCAAAAATTTAGATCCAGTTGTTGATTATTTAAATGATAAGTCTTAACCTTCGGCAATCTAGCCGTTATTGTAAATTTGTTGTTTTGAAATGATTCTTTACGGAACCGTCCAATTTTTATCTCTCTTTTGTTGGGTTGGCTTGATTTTTATGACCCTTGAAGCATTTTCTAAGATTGTAATTTTTTAATACTCAAAATATTATAAATTTTCAAAACTGTGAAATCCGCAAAGGAAAAGAAAAGCAGTAAGCTTGTTATGGTCCCCTTTCTTTTTTCCTGAACCAAGGAAAATCGAGCACATACCGCTTTCCCGAGGGTCTGGAAAATCCCTTCAGCGAGGCCTCCGACTCGTCCATTACCCTTTAAAGTTTCCAGAATTGTACGTGTCAATCCTTGCATTTGCGGAAATGCTTAAAACTTTAACAAAAACGAGTATTTGATAAACTAAGGCCCGCAGCACCAAGGGCTTTTCGATTGGGGACTTTTCCGGTTACGAGAGCTAAGGAAACTCGATTGATGATCTTCCCGATCGAAGCCTTACTCGGGTTCGGCGACACTTCCGCTCGGAATTATACGGTGATCCGATTTCTCGGTACTAATTGCCTGAAATCGATAAAACTCGTAAGTCTTCCACATCTGGTTAAAGCTCTGCTGCACAATTTTAACTTGCCTCGCAACGAGGCAATGCCCGAGGAACCCTTGCGATTGGTCTGGCCGAACGCTATTTGTTCTACCTCCGCGGGATGCAGTGAACGTCCAACGGAAAAAAAAAAACGCATTCCTCACCATATAAACCCTCGACTGCGATTACCTGTATACAGATCCGTGAAATGTAGCCAATCTGTTGTGTAAAAAAATTGTAGCGTTACCAAGCTTTTTACAAAACAATCAATTTTTTATGAAATTGAGAAGTGGTTAGGCAATAACATCACGTATAACATTTCGTCAAAACGTATTTAGTGTCGGACAACCTACTCTCACTTGACTAGCAATGTCATTATTGAACCGTATTGTAGTTATTTTTTCTGTATTATTCAAATCAAATAACTTTTACATTTTCGATAAATATTTGGGGTCCCATTTATTAATTATTATTGAAATAAATACATCGTTGTAAGTAGATTAAAACCAATATACCAGTACTATTTTGCAATTTTATTTGCATACTTTCGTAAAAAATATGCGTACATGATTTAATCACTGTAGACAGTTTACACTTATCAAGCATTAATCCAAACTTAAACGAATAACGAAAAAAATACTTGTGTTCCATTAGTTACAAATTTTCTTTACACATTAAGTACCAAATACTTAGAATAATATAAAAACAATCAAAGACCAATGAGATTTTACATTTGCAACTCTCTAGTAATAATTATTATTTCAGATAGCACTGATTTGTAGATCAACCTAATAAGATCAACGAAAAATGGCATCGACAAATCAAAACTTTAGATCAATGAGCATCATGCCAATGGCACAAGAATTGTTGAACAAAACATTGGAATATTCGGACCCTCGTGGCGCCTACGATACAGCAGAAAATTACTTGAGGTCGAAATTTTTGTCCACTCGAGAACGTTTTTCGAAAACTTTGAGCGAAGCTATCGAAAAATATGTTAATCCAAAGCCCACCAAAAAAAAATCAGACTCGTACAGAAAATTACCCATTTATGAAAATGTGAGGATCGAAGGTTTCGAAGTGAATGATGACAGTTTTGGGATAAAACTGTTTTTCGAAGATTCCGAAAAATGGCAAGAGTTAAGGCCATCTCTGCTGGGAAAAATAGTCGTCCTAACAAGAGATAATTTTCAAACCGTGTACTTTGCCACTGTTACCAATTGCAGTCCAAAGTATTTGAGAAAAGGATGTATATTCGTTGAGCCTTTGTGGAGGACGGATCTCAGGTCGAATTTGAATGGCTTCAGATATGTTTTGCTAGAAACACACAAGCCCTACAAATCGTACCATCAGGAGCTCAAAGCTCTGCAAAGCAGGAAAGATTCGGATTTTCCAATGGTTCAGTACATCATTAAAAATGGTGTTTGCACAGAATTACCTCTTTACTTGAAAAATTCGCCCGAAGTGTTGGAGAACTTGCAACAACTTACCATAGACAACCAATTGGATGAATCGCAGTGGGATGCACTGAAACATGCCGTGACTCATGAATTTACAGTGATCAAGGGACCACCAGGTACTGGAAAAACGTTATTGGCATCGAAGATAGTTCGTACTTTGTTGAACAACGAAAAAAGTTGGAACAAACTCGGTTCAATTTTAATCATATGTGCAACAGACACGGCTTTGGACCAGATTCTCAAAAGCGCTCTACAGTACACTACATCCGTGGTACGTGTGGGCAATCAAACGGAAGATGAATTCTTGAAACCGTATTCTTTGATGGTGAAACGCGAGCAAATGAATAGTCAAGGGAAAAGATATTGTGCATTATTGTACAAAAAAAAATGCGAGGTCGAAGAGATTTTGAGATGCATACAGAAACTGAAATTGTACGCAAAATTTTTCACTGCATCCATTGATGCGGTATTTCACAATTGTATCGCAGATCTTTCTACGAATAAACTTAAATCCAGCGAGGAGTTTATTCGGGGGCTCAGTGAAAAATGTTTCAAGTCTTTGTTTGAAGATGTTAATTCCAACACAGCTCAAGATAACAGCAATTCTTCTGTAAATTTATTAAAATATTTTGAGAAGGATAGAAAGAGTTTGAGAGATGATGATTTGCCGATTAATTATAATAAAAGCGGAGATCCAGATCTTGGTTTATACATCGACCCTATAAATTTAAAAGAATTGGAGCTTTTAAATACCAGTTGTACTCTTTACCAGGTAACAGTTATTTTTTTTAAATATATTATATTATTTCAACACAAAAAAATACTTGGAAATCATCAAATCACTTGAATATAAATTAATAAAAATAAATTGTAACAAGTAAGCTATTTATTACTCTCATAAAATAAAATTCTTTTTTATCTTGCAGCAAAAACTATTTAACAACACGATCTTGAATGATCAGTCTCTACCGCATCATCGTACAACAAAATCAAACTATTGGGAATCAATACAATCTTGTCATTACACTTTGGTTAACAGTTTGTATGAACTAGAGAAGAAATATTATGAAGAAAAATCTCTACTTGAAAATATAAAACATTTAGCTAATCTCGAAGTATTTAGAGAACACAAAGTGATTGGAATAACTTATGATTACACTGGAACCATGACGCACAGTTTAAATTCTCTTGAATCTCCTATTTGTAAGTAAAATTGCTTTTGATGACAGATGAAAATGATATTTTCTACAATTTCAATTTTTTTGTTTTTGTCTAGTATTAGTAGACGAAGCAGAAAAAATTTCAGAGACTCAGATTGTTTGTTCAATGGCTAAGAACTGCCAACATTTAATTTTAATGGGAGATACAGTTATGCCCAAATTGAAAAGTACATTATTTGAGCGAATGGTGAATGTCGAAGAAAACTGTGTGTCGTTGAAGTATCAGCATCGCATGAGATCAGAAATCACCGAACTAATATCTTTGTGCACAGATAACGTATTTCACAGCCATACGTCGGTAAAAAATTACCCTTCTTTGAAAGGAATGGGGAGCAATCTCTTTTTTTTCAACCACGACCACTTACAAACCAATGATGGGGTAAATAAATTCGATATTGAATTTTTAATCGCACTAGCCAAGTATTTAATGCGAGTGGGTTACAAAGCATCTGATATTACCATACTGTCTACTTGTTGTCGTCAAGCTAATGCCTTTATGACTGTTAGTATTCTTAAACCATGTAAATAACTTTTTAACAAAATATTTTATTAAAATAAAAAAAATAAAATAACACATCATTACAGGAAATTCGTAATGAAGAAACTCTCAAGGAAGTTCAAATTAGCACAATATTTGATTACCTTGGTAAAGAAAACAAAATAATTTTTGTGTCCATGGTGAACAACAGTGACTGCAAAGTGGAGTATTTGAAATCGGTAAAGGCATTACTGCCTGCTTTTTCGCGTGCTCGTGAAGGTTTATTCATTACGAGCACTCTTCGTAATTTCAGTAAAAACTGCGTTACTTTGACCATAATCAAACAATTTTTCGAGAAAAAACAAACTTTCGGAAATCGCCTGAAACTCATGTGCCAGAACCATCCAAACGAATCATTTTCGGTGAGAACTATTTTCTAAAATTCTTGTTTCGAGTTCTATTGTTGTTACACTGTAACTTTATTTACAGGCTGTAACACCGGAAGACATCAAAAAGTTTACAGATGGTTGTTCAAAAATGTGTAAGTGGTTTCTTCCTTGCGGCCACATCTGTACAAAAGTTTGTCACACAACCAACAGGGAACACGAAAACGTCGTATGTACTCAAAAGTGCGACAAGACATTACCATGTAATCACCCGTGCCCTATGACGTGTGTACACTATTGTCAACCATGTCAAGTTAAAGTAGAGCGAACTTTGAAATGTGGGCACACAGTCGAGGTGCCGTGCTCCGATGATCCCGATTCTTTTCCATGTCCCGTCGAGGTACGATTTTTTCACCACAAACGTTGCAAACAATATTAATGGGTTTTAAAATTAATGGAAAATACCAATGTTGATATTTTATTTTAATTTCAGGTTCATACATTTTTTCCCGAGTGTAACCACATCGTCGAAAAGCCCTGTCACATACCTATTGAGAATTACGAATGCACGCATGATTGTGAAATTCGACTGTCCTGTGGGCATTCTTGTTCCGGGAAATGTCATGCTAAATCCGACCCGAATCATATCGAGGTGCAGTCCATTTTCGTTCATTTTAAATCGATCAATTTCGTTACGTATAAATCGTAAAATTAAAATTAAATTAATTTTCCAGTACAAATGCGTGAAAGATTGCGCGAAAAAAAATAAAGGCTGTGTGTACGATCACAGGTGCGAGATGCTGTGTCACGAAGAATGTGGTTATTGTACCGTAATTGTTAATAAGCCACGAAGCTGTGGTCACGTATTTTATAACATCCAATGCTCTGAAAATATTGATAAAATAAATTGTGACACAATTTGCAATCGTACATTAAAGTGTGGCCACAAGTGCTTGTTGAAATGTGACCTAAATTGTACATCTTATCATTGCCGCATCAAGGTAATCACCGATACAATTCCCAATGATAATCACATTGAAATGGATTTTTGAATAAGTGTTTGACTTTTAATTATAACTTGCAGGTAAACAAAAAGAGCCCTTGTGGTCATTTTGAAGTTGAAGTGGCGTGCTACCAAGAAGTAACATCTTCAAGCTGCGATAAAAGATGTCCGAAAAAATTGCCTTGCGGACATGCTTGCGTTGAAAGATGTCGGGACCCATGCACAAATAAATGTGAATTTATGGTACGATTGAGCAGACCAGGAGATTGCGGTCATGTTTTTTCTGTGCCCTGTTACTTGCAAGACTTGGGTAAAAATTTAGACCGAATCCTGTGCAAACTTACTATGCTATGTATTTTTTATTTATTTTTTATTTTGTTCTTATTAGCCCCTTCCACACGCGAAGCCTTGAACTATTGCGAAGAACCATGTACAGCTGTATTATCTTGCGGGCACGACTGTCCGGGAACTTGCGAAAGCTGCAAAAATGGAAGTGTACACAAGCTGTGCGAGGTGCCATGCAGTACAATATTACCTTGTGGACACAAGTAATAACATTTTCAAAACCATTCACCTATGAGAAACTTGATTTTTATCACCAACAATATACTTTCAGGTGTGAAATACCTTGCGACAAGCAGTGTCATCCATGTTTGAAGCCATGCCAACTTAAATGTCGTCACAGCAAATGTAATAACAGGTGTGGGGAACCTTGTTTTCCTTGTCTGGTGAGAAAAAAAAAAAAAAAATTAACTTTTACATTTTGATGGTTTTGTTTACCTTGAAATTGCAATAAATAAATACAGGAACCATGCGGTTTGGGTTGCGAACACAAGCGTTGTAACAAACGATGTAGCGATTTGTGTGAGATAGAGCCGTGCAACAAACCTTGTATGAAGGTATTGCGATGCAACCATCTTTGTGTTGGGTATTGCGGCGAGCCCTGCCCTCCCATCTGCCGAACTTGTGACTATGACCAATTGAAAAGGAAATATCCTGATCTAGTAGACAACGTCAATACCAGGTATATTATTTAACAATTTTGTAATTTTTATGTAACGTTCAATTATTGGTGAAATTTAAATTACGTAGATTCGTTTTGCTGCCCGATTGTGGACACTGCATTGAAAGTATGACTCTTTCAAGACACATCGAGGAATCTGCCGCGGATAAAAAAATTCAATTCAAACATTGTCCTGAGTGCCAATATCCTATAATGAACTGCACAAGGCTGATGAATTCCATCAAACGTGATTTAAAAGATTTGAATATTATCAAGAGATCCATGTTTTACAACAATGCCGAGGAAGATGTCAAAACGAATCAGAAAAAATACTTTACTTCAATAATAACAATGAAAACTAACCCTGATTTTAGAGGTAATCAAATTATTTTACATTTCCTTAATTTTTCTCTCAATGGGTAGTCACCAATTCAAAATAAACATTTTTTTTTCTTCTGCAAACATTTAGATAATAGTGATTTGCAAGATTACTTGCTCATTTTGGGGAAGGAGAAGAAAAAAAATCTAAGTTTTTATGAAGTGGACGTTTTAAGGATTTTGTCCGAAATACTTTGTCAAATTTCTAATACACTGAAAGTGGCCATAATGAACAACGATTACCAAAATAGTATTAGAAGCAAAGTATCAGAGTTGGTGAAATTACTCCCAGGAAATTTACAAATTTCTACTCAACGACTGTTGGACATCCAATCTGAACTAAGACGTCTTCGCTTGCTTGTGAGTATATTATAAAGTTAAAACAGTTAAAAATTAATATACCATTACTGTAAATTTTCTACTGTTTCACTTTACTGATGATGACGTTATTTAATTTTTAGGTTGAAGCTAGTAAACATCCATTTTACAACACAACTAATGGATCTAATGTAAACGGCAAAAATGTCATGTTAGACATTTTACATACTTACGGAAAATTCACTGATGAAGCTGACAGTGAGATCGTTGAGTTACTTAATGCTCCGAAAAACTTGTTTGATAAAAATGTTATAGTCAAAGAGGCTATATTTAAAATGGTTCAATGGTACAAATGTCCCGCTGGACATTATTATAATTCAGAAATGAACGAAAATGAAACCTGCGGATTATGTACATAGGAAAGCCTATATAAACCAAGTGGTCTAGATGACTATAATCAGTACATGAAATGATTCAGGAATGATTATAGATGCTACGTACGTGCAAAACAAATTTTTATATATATATATATATTTTTTTTTTAAATCAAAATCAGTGCTCCATAAATTAAAAAACTATTAATGTCAGATTGTTATTTTTATGTACTTGTGCCTGGTTGCAAGGAATATTATCATTTGACTTATTTTTTTCGTTAATCCATATTCTCGTCCATTTGCTCCCCTTTATAAAGAGATTTATAGAGAGATTTGAAGAGAATTAAAGTATCTTCAGATTAATTTTTCAAAAAGTAACTCGACTTATTTATTTATTTTTTTTTTTTTTTTGCCGTCACGTTTTATTAATTTATGTACAAGAAATGTACACAAAAGAAAAATTATATCGATCCCAGCTTCACCGAGTAAGAGTATATTAAATTCTCCCTGATGCACTGCTGCTACGTCTCAGCTTCCCCCTCCCGAAAATACATATATATCACACGGGGTGTAAGAATTTCCCTCGCGTCTCTTCATGCCTTTTCGCAAAAACGAGAACTTGGTAACCCAATGCTCCGAACAGCGTGAAATTTTGCTTTTCTTCTCCCCGCGGCAATCCACTCTTTTTATGTATACATACATGTTTTTCCTTTATTCCAACAGACGCACACTGTGAATCCAAGCGTATCGAATCTGTGACAAAAATCTGTATCCCTACATGCTGTAACATTCTATGGTCTAAAAAACCGTGTTTCCCTAAAAGTTTTTCAAAGTCACTATGTACACAGATGTATATTATAGTAGTCAATCGCTAGTTTATTTCGTAACAATAAGCAATTCGAGGCAACAAAACACACGTTCATTGCTAGATTTTCTCGGAGCATCGGAAAGAAAAAAAAAAAAAAAAAAAGATCGTGGTGTTCTCGCAGATTCGACTCACACGTGTCTATTTACATCCTCTCATCCGAAGAATAAGAATAAGAAGGAGAGAAGGATTACAAATACGAGGTACGTGCGCTTACACGCTTGATGCATTTTGCTTCTATAACTCCCTTCCCTCGGCCTCGATTTTCTCGAGCTTTGCAAAGATCAGCTTCGGCGTGTATAAGGTCATTTTGCTACAAACTTTTATATTTTGTAATACTATGTGTATAATATCAAATGTTGTTCGTTTTTGAAAGTATACAAGTTTTCTTACAAGTTATCATCCAAGGCTTTAAACTCGCGATTTTATGAGCGTTTTGTCATTACCGTACAACTCATTTTTAATTTAAAAAAAAAAAAAAAAAAAAAAAAAATCCAAACAGATTTCCTGAAAATCGCGATATTAATTTTCCAGTTTTTCAAAAGCTTGATGGAAAAAATCTCAACAATGAAACATTGTCATCTCATTCCTTGAATGAAATTACATCGCGTTTTCATGGAATGGCCCATAGGTATGAACACAATATGCACGTGTATATATATGACGCATCGGAGCTTTTGATGCACGGCGCACGAATTTGCCGGTTAGAGCTTATGCAAAAGCCACCCGCGAGCCCGTATAGTCACGTCCGACCCTCCCATTTCATCTCTTTCACAGCGCGGAAGACGACGAGCTGGCAGAGCGAAGCTCGCCCGGCGAAAATTATTATCCTGGCTCGGCTTTCACTGCCTCGCAGCGACTATCTTTTTTTTTTTTTTTTTTTTTTTTTTCTTGTTGCTACTGTGTAATTTTAACTCTATACTAATTCGTGTTCATATAGGCTAACTATATGCTTGGGGATGAGAAAGTAAAAACAGAGCAATCGACTTTGTCGCAATGGAATAGATTTGTGAAAACTCATTTACGACTGCAGGGTGTAATAGGAAAAAAAAAAAAAAAAAAAAAACGGTGCGAAGGAGCGCAAGTTTTTATTCTCCGCTCGAGATCTTGTTTGGAGCCGAGATTCCGGAACTACGTATATATTACACGGGCGCGGGTTTCGTACAAGAAAAACACGTATATCACTCAAGATGGGAAAAGTTATGCGCTTGTACATAACAAGCTCGGGATGAACTGCGGTAGGCGAAACGAAAATTGAGTGCTGCTTGGGAAATACTGGCACAAAGACGGATATTCTCGGCTCCTCCGATATTTTTTTCTTTTTTTTTTCGCAACGTGTAATACGCCTTGATTTTGAATCACAACAAATGTATTATATAAAACGACGACGAGGTGCGGGTTATGAAAATTCTCCTGCACTCCACAGTTTCCCTTTCGAGAATAACAATTGCACAACGAGCGAGCAGAGCAGTTAATTTTTTTCACGAGTAGGTATTGCGACAACCACACGAAGGTAAAATCTATTGTTCAAAAAAGTCGAACAATACCTTCTATTTCTAAACTCGTGGATGGCAATCTCAACCGACCAGCTTGACGTTCCTGCGCGATAAAATTATTCCAAACACTCGATACGCCGGCACAGCTTACATTACAATCGGAGGGAACGAAATAATTGAAACGGAATATACGTTGCGCGCGTTTCCAAACGCCAAGTCATTATAAAAATGGAAAACAAACAAACAAACGAATCTCGAATCATCGCAGCGTCCCTCTCGTAAAATCGGTTGCACTTCCAATACAAATACACAATCGACAGCCAGGCGCGTCAACGGGGATAATATTGAGAGTTCGATTTCGCATTTACACGACTCTTCCTCGTTTTTGTCGGGCATACACATAAATATATTTTAAATGCATCGAGTTGAAAGTACCGCGTATCGCGAAGCGGTGTCAAAATGAAAATGCAAAGTCATATCACCATCGTCACGTTAGAACACATCAAGACATCTGGAAGTGAGAAAAGAAAGAAAAAAAATCGGTCTTTTTTAACAAGTTATTATCACGCGGGGGGTCTGGAAGGCTGTAAACGACGTGACGGGCGTACGTGGTGGGGCGTCGACGTGCCAACATCTGCATCGAAGCGCGCGAGCGACTTAATTGACCCGTTGTCGGCGACGCGATGACTCAAACGGAATGCCATGTAGGCACTCTCTCTCGGCGCGTTAATCGACTTCTCCCGCACTGTGTGAGCTCTCCTCTCTCGATTTGTCATCGCGGGTGTCGCTGGTGCCTCTTCTTTTACACAGGGTATACGTACGTATATATGTATATATTTTTTTTTTTATTGAAATTGAAAAAAAAGACAACATTAAGTGGAGGGTATAAATATGGTTTCTTTGGTAAAAACAAAAAAAAAGAGAGAGGGAGTCTGGCAGTACGAAACTTTTCAACTTTTTTTTGCTTGACGTACATAATGTCATCAGAGACTCGCGCTGGATATCGAACAAGCCTTTGCTCTAACCTGCGATTCCCCAGGGTACACGTCGAAATCTTCGGAAAAAGAAAAAAAATCACGAGACAGAGGGGAAACTGTATACGGTAAAGTTTGTTGGAAACGAAACTTTTTGCGTTACACGTTTCCTAGATTTCACAACCCGTGTCCTGTGGGTGATCAGTTTCGTCTCGTTCATACGGAGCACCCCACCCTTTATTCTCCCTCTGTATGAAGTAACGAAACACCAGCTTTAACGTTATAGGGTTAAACTATATGGGTTCTTTTATATGCGACTCGTGATTTTTCAAAGATTTTGGCTTGCACGTCTGTACACGCAGTTATACTCGTAGCCGACAAGACAATTAAAACTTTGTAGGCGTACACATACACACGTGTCTTATATTATACAGTACGGCTCTCTTTAGTCAACCTACTTTTCTCCTCTCCCCCATTTTATCACGTTCGAGGGTTGTGTATATATATATATGTGTTCTCGCTCCCTCGTTGTCTTTTGCTCTTTATCATCGTCTAGTTGGAGAGGATCAACTTTATTCCCCGAGACCGGCTGAAAACTTGACTAGCACTCGCGAAAGAGGCAGAAGAAGAAGAAGGGGAGGAAAAAGCGACCGGACTCATTGGATGAAGAGCTTTTACTTAGCGTTATGGCTCCTCGTACACTTCTGCAGGGGGGTTTCTTCTTAATGCGCGCTTCGAACCTCTCGATTATCCATCACCGAGAATCTTCTGTTTTTTTTTTTTTTTTCTTTCTCTATTTGTTACTTAGAAAAGGAAAAATTTGCTATATTTTTATTACCTGATTCTCTGTAAAATATCCCATTTCATTTGATAATTAAAAAAAACACAAAATTACTGATTTAACGCTCGAGAAACTTTCCATCAAACTTGGCGTTCATCCGATTTCTTACGTGTAATTATTTCTGCGCCGAGAAGTTGAAAGTTCAAGTGGATTTTCTGAGATACCGTGGATCGCGTACGTATAAGCGCGCGATGAAGTTTATGAATCGAATTATTTGACAATGCAAAACTTGATAAAAATGAAAGTAGGTAAACAAAGATTTTTCAATTCAAAACCGATAAAAAAAAAAAAAAAAAGGGGGCAAGTTAAAATACAGTATGTTCTCGATTGACGAAATGTCCCCGCATTCGAAAAAGCTTGAGCCCTTGGTCTATAATAAATTCAGCGAGTTAAGTGAAGACGAGCAAGAAAAGGAAAAAAAAACGAACGAAGGGGTTGGGAGTAGAGAGTCGGCGCCAATTCAACGAAAAATCGATCGGCGAATCGTCGAATCAGCTCTCGAGCGATGCAAAAAGCGAGGATGGGTGGAAGAGGGGGAGAGTGGTCGAATTGGTGTTGGTAGTGCTAAATGTAACAGAGAAGGGGGAGAAAGACGAATTACCGCACAAACGGACACGTTCGCACAAGTAGCGTTTAAGCGTCTGCCGCGCCAACCGCAATGACTAACCGGCAGCGGAACCACTTTTCGTTGAGGAGACGAGGGAAGGGTTTCATAAAAATTCCGAGCGGATGAAAATGTGCCTTTTTTTATTCTCTTAAACCGATTCGAGGGACAACCGTGAAATCATGTGACGTATTGCGCAAATATAAGTGTACAGATGAGACAGTTTGTCATGGGTATCGTATGGGCTCAATAAAAAAAAAAAAAAAAAAAAAAAACGCGCGTAGTAAACAAGAGAAAAAGCAGATGGATGTAGGTACGAGGATTGAAAATGGGACAGCTAAGAGAGAGAGAGAGACAGGGGGAGGGAGAAAAGGAGGATGAAAGATACGGTCCGGCAAGCCGATCACGTAGTGGTAGAGCCCAACTCGAAGCAGCAAGTCTTTTCCTATTTTCGACTTCGTTTTTCATCATCTTCGATCTCCTCCTTCGTTTCACGGGTACGAAAGTATATTTGATCTCCCAGCGACGTGTTCTCGGAAAATGCGTAATTTATACGCGTATAATGGCGATCGGCAATATGTGTAGGCCATAGTTTGGAGATTTTTCGATTGAAGTATTGATCAGATACAGAGAAACTCACTGTACCATCGGATACCTGAAATTTTAAAGAAGCCTTGACGAGAAAGGATACTTGGGATGAGGATGATCTGATAAGGAAATATTAAATAAATATGCACATATGGCTCCGTTTGGGCGTATGAAACAAAATGTTAATACGTTGTCGACAGAGCAAAGCACGACGGGCGTGATTTGACGGACATGAATCAACGCTATTGTTGATTCCGCTGTGGTTGTGCGCGTATTTACGTCTATTCGACCCGATACATCGATAAACGCGTCAAATGACGTGTCATCGTTTGCACGCGAGGTCGCCGCATTTAAACGGTCGCCGGCTGATATTTTTTTGATGCCCGACACACACACAGTGCAGGAACGTGGCTTTGTATAACGACCACTGATACGAAAGCGCGGGGGGAAGCTCTTTTTTTTCTCGTTGCCCCACCAAACTCGTCGTTTGGCTTATTGGGTGCGCAGTATAGGTATCATTGGTTTTTCCGAGCATCCTCCGATATTCGGATCCAGTGGATGATTAACGACGTGTTTTTTCGTTGCGCGTATATATATACGGGCACTCGCGGCTCTGGTACCTATTTATGGCAATCCATTAGACCTAAAAACACGCGTTGGACAATATATTGCAGCTCAAAAAATGTCCCCCCAAAAGGAGGGCTGTACCGAAATGGTTAAGCCAGAAAACGTGACGATCTTCCAAATGCCAAGCCATCAATAGGTAGAAAAATAATGAATAATCCTTCCTTCCAATGCTGAGATTAAACATATACGAATCGCTGAGCCAGTGAACGTGACGATCTTCCAAATGTGTAACATATCAATAGGCAGAGAAACAATCATCTCCTTCGAACGTTGGGATTAAAAAAAAAAAAAAAAAGTCGAATCACCTCATCGGCGAAGACAGGAAAAATAAACCGCGAGACACGCGTCGTCGTCGTATCCACTTTTACAAATGCGAACGGCAACGGCAAGCCCAGTGTTCCACGGGGGACTCCCTGCGATACCGTACACACGTAGCACCTACGAGAGGCCTGTACAACGGAGGGAAAAAAAAAAAAAAAAAGGCTTCGGGTAAAAATGCCTCCGACCAAAGGGGCTGCGCCGCCGCCGGAGAGCTCAAAGTAGGCCAGTGGGTGATTGGGGTGCAGCAGCTCTCTTTCTCCCGCTTGCGTAATCCGTGCAGCAGCAACGGCGGAGGAGCACCGTCTCTCTCTCTCTCTCCCGCGTCAGCTAGGCTGCAGGCTGGCTTTTACGTCACGAGCTGACGTCACGCGCGCTCTCGGTGCCAGTGCCGCCTGGAGGCAGCCCCCCCCCCCAAACCCTGGTATATTTACCGGAGCGCTTCCCCCTCTCGCCCCTTTCTTCCGTACACCTATATATATATATATATATATATATATACACGCGTGCATCTCCATGGGGAGAGATAAGCTGCTGGTAGGGTGGGAACGTCGACACGCCCGTGCGTGTATTTATAAAGGGTATATGTGTGTGCGTACACGCGCACCTGTATATTACCCGCTCCCGGGGCCAGTGAGCCCTCTCGTGCGCTGCTAAGCCCTCGTATAACTTCGGCGTCACAACTTTTTCCAAAAGCGCGACAGTCTTTTGCCTCGAGGGGCTTTGTTGAGATGCTTTTTTTTTTCCAAAGATTATATGTCAAGAGAATACGATGCGTATGATATCTACAGCTTGTAAGTTACATTTAAGCTCGATCAAGATACCCAGTTCTCCTGAGGATCGTGGTTATACAATGACGCTGTTTAATCACCGTGACAAATTGAAAAATAATCTTTAACACAACAGTTAAGCCAAGTTTAAGAGCTTCTAACTTGTTGGGAGCTTGAATAATTTGAAAATATATATATAATATATAAGAAACTTCTGAGTACTAAACTTCGGAAATCCCACTTCACGCGAACGAAAACATTTGATTTTCCATGGGATATCACATACGCACAGCACTAAAAGGGGGAGGGGGATGAAACGAAGCACCTGTCAAAGGTACAAATTCCGTCGAAGCCCCAATAGCACTGGAGGAAGATTTCCGAACCCAAAAGAGAACTCCCAACCACATCGGCGGGTATCACATAGTACACGTGTTTGAACGGCCCTCCAAATTCCACGCGGTACCACAGAGAGAGAGAGAGAAGCTCGCTCTGCC
This sequence comes from Copidosoma floridanum, assembly GCF_036245765.1. NCBI lineage: Eukaryota > Metazoa > Arthropoda > Insecta > Hymenoptera > Encyrtidae > Copidosoma > Copidosoma floridanum. Next base: position 34,207,642 of record NW_028321890.1, read on the forward strand.
GTTAAGGATCAGCACCGCAGAAATTTCAGGCTTGAAATTAAAACGAAGCCTCGGCACATCCGAATTCCGCGCGAGGCTATCAAAGGTGCATGGGTATATATATATACGGTATGGCGAAGGACACGAAAAACTATGGATGCCTAGCGCTCGCATATCACTGCTCTAAGCGTCACTTCGGCCTATAAAATACATTTTCATTGCGATGCAGAACAAAAAAAAATAAATAAAAATAAAATGATACTTGGGGGATAAAATAAATACGTGCGCTGTTGGTCAAATAAGCAAAACCCGGGAAAAGTCGGTAAAGTGGTCTCTTTGCGTATTGTAAAGCGCTCGCATCGCCTGCCTTTGAAATTGATGTGGTGGGTCATCCTGAGAGTGTCACGTTCACTGCTATCGGCCAGTTGAATAATTACGCGGTTGCTCTGTTCGGTCGTGTACGATCCGCGTATCGAAAAAAATTTTATGTTTGATTGATTGAAAGGTCAGGTGTATGTACGTTTTCCCAAGAGACTGAAAATTCAACTTTCGTGAGGTAACTTTTATCATTTCTGTTTCATCGCAAACCTGAGTTATATAAACAAACAAACTGTTACACAATGTATAACAGGCATGCACTTTGTATTTATTATTATTATTGCACCTTCGTCGAATTGGGGAAGTACGCTACTGTATTCTGAAATAGATCCTTTGAATAAAAAAAAAATAATAATAGTTTTAAAAGCTCAAGTATTGTTTTATTTTTTTTTCAAAATTCAGAATAACGTATTCAAGTTACCACACAATTGTCAATTCTTTTAGCCCTGCTTACTTGAAGAAAGAAACCCCAACTCCGAAATTTCGGAAATCCCATTCTACCGACCCAAATGTTGCTTTTTTTCGTTAAGTGACGCACACGTATACAAACACATACATTATTCGCAGTCGCTCCCTCGGGAGAAAGGGGTGGGGGAAGGGTAAACTCGGAGTGAGAAGGGGGAGGTAAATCGTCAGAGGGTATAAGTATACACGTAGGGGTAGGGGCGCGCTCTGCTTTGCGGCCTAATGGACCGCGAGAGGAAAAACGCCCGAGGGAGGCCAATGGACGCGAAAGGGGTTGACGCGCGCAAAGGCGACCGAAGCGTTGACGTGCAGCGGAGCGGATAGGTATTTTACAACCTTAAAGAAAAAGCTGAATTTTCCTTGCGTGTACGAGAGAGAGAGATATAGAGAGGAGGTATTTGCATTTTTGCGAAACCCCTCCCCCTTCCCAGTTCCGAAGGTCTGACGCGGGTCATCTCTCGTTTTCTCTTTTTCGCTTTTGCCTTGAGAGTCGCTCCTGAATTATGTAACTTTGAATAATGCGGACTGCCTCGAGTTTGAAATACGAGTTATCTGAATTTTCAGACAAGAGCTTTTACTTTTTGCTCTTTTCCGCTTCTTCTTGGTATAATATATATAATATACAGCTAACAAGAAACGTCAAGGCTTTCGGTGTAACGTGCCGTCGGCTACTCCCTCTGACTTTGCGCGTGTACTTTTGACACGTTACCTCGTGCGCTGGAGAAGAAATGTCTACTCTTTCGTTCTCTTAAATCGAGAAAAATAAAAAATAAAATCTGAAAATATTCCGCTTTGGCGGATACTATTTGGTTTTCAGTAGTACAACCCCGATATGGTCAGACACGAGCGTAAAAGTGCCCTCGTCTCGGTTCAACGTTATTCAACAATAACGAATACATCGAGGCGAATGTTTTTGGAGGGAAAAAGGTTTCATTCAAGAGAGTTCATAACGCGAGCCGTGGAAAAGTAAGTATATACGGTTATTCCGGGCCGAGGAGCAACAGCGGAGGACACCGATGCCATTACCGTTATTGGCTCGAGCGCGCAGAGAGGCTATTGAATCGCGAGGGATTTTTGTCCCCCGTAAATCAACGGTTGTTTGTATGGTAGTACAAAAGCAGTGCGATTTCTTGTCCGTCGTAATTCTCATCGCCGAAGACAACCAACACAATCTTTAATCGGCTCCTATACTGGTGATCCCAACGTCACAGTGTGTCGAACCCAGAAACGACGAGTGACGAGACAACAACCCCATAAATCACTCTTCGGCAAACCTGCTTCTTTACCGGGACGAGAGACACCTTCCATCTATATACATACTCAACAATAGACAAAAACAACCCAAGGCGGTGCGGAGCAAAGTTTCCCTTCAAGGTTCATTGGCAAAAACAACACGTTCGCACACACCAACTCAACAAAAAGTAGGGGTCCCCTGGGCAAATTTACGGATCAATTAGCCGTGTAAATTTGACTTTGGACGATCCGGCGACGTGTGGGGAACAACCTCTCGGGAGTCCTCTTGCGTACGAGCGAGTTCGAGCTCCTCTGAGGAATGTACTGCCGGCGAGCGGGGGTGGAATTTTAATTTTTGAAGGAAAAAAAAATCAATCGCCATCGATTTTTGTTTTCTGCAGATACATGATGCAGATACAAATGTTTCCCGACGCTTGTGCAGATTACACCCCAGAGTTATTATTATTGTACTTTGCTGCACTAATGAGGCCATTCGGGCTTCGGAGGGGAATTAATTAAACCCCTCCAAACGGAGGAATGGAGGAAAGCAGGTGAGCCGTTTCAATTAAAACGTATACACCATTCACGGAGTTGCAAACAGTTTCGTCGTGTTGTTTTAGGCTGCCTTTACAAATTCATCGAGCGTCAAGTGGTGTCGTTATTACGTGTATGAATAACAATTGTTGTTACTGTTCGAATAAATGGGAGTACAAATAAATGCGCGCGCTCGAGTAGACGCGGCTTCGGAGAGCAAACAGCAGCGTATACCACTGGTTTCTGCTCCGCTTTGCTGGAAATTCCACGTCGATGTGGGAATTCGCGGCCAATTGAAATAATACCGCGTGGGGATTTGTCGCGGAGGAAGATGTTACCGAAGGCAGTGCCCCACGTGTCCGCCCACTCGATTCGGGACGGAGAGAAAACGAGAAAACGAGAACTGATTTTTAATGCACCTCCGTTGGACAGACGGGAGTGTTTTGGTTCGTTCTCTTTTTGCTCTCGAAAATTAACCCATACGTGACCGGTTCCACGAGAATCGTTCGTTAAGGGGTCAGACAAATAATTGAAATGGAGTTTTTTGTGTGACTTTGAAACTGAAATTATTATTTTTTTTTTTTTTTCGTACCCGTATTGTAAAAATTAATTCGAAAAAGCCGTGGTCACCATAAAAAAGCCAAAGTGACTTAATTTTTTTCCGCTGTTTACACTTTCAATATCTATCATTTATGTACTATACAAAATTTTTTTAAATTACGTTATCATAAAATAATTGACGTATAAATTTGTATACATGTTAAGCAAAAATCAATATAACTGACATTTTTTTACCCTTTAACCTATTCACATGCATTTTCGAAGAAAAATGCCACTTTGATCCTCTATCACGGAAGAATCAAAGGATTACCAATTGATTCGTCCAACTTAACTTTTACGTAAGCAAGTAAGATCCGATTGGTCGTAATTTTTACATCCGTAGATGTTTTTTTTTGGGAAAAACCCTTTTATCATTGTAGTTTCAACAGAGTAGTCCTAAAAAAATGTTGAAAGGAACTGTTGTAAAAAAGCTGAGTTCAAACAACGGACGATTTTCCGTAGGGCGTCTCGCCCACATCTCCCTCGACCCGTGCAAAAACACGCCACGGCGCTCGAATTAATTACACGTTTTCTCCCGGAGCACAAAAGCACTCGACCGAAGAATCGAATATTTTCGCTCTCGAGCTACCTCTCTCGAAGAGGGAGGAAAGAAAGAAAGGGAAAAAAAGCACGAAATTCGTTTCTCCAGCGTATATATATAACGCAAAGGAGAGAGGTGGAAAAGAAAAACTGAGGAAACTCATTAAAACGTCGCGCGTCAATGAAAACGAGTAGAAAACCTCGGAGAGATTAAACGATCCATCGCCACGAACAGGCGGGATATAACACAGGAGCCGTACCGTATAATACGTGTAGTCGATATTTACACTGCGAAATGAGTTTCAAGCACCACCATCTCGCGAGTTCGCGCACGTACCCCATCAGACGTGTCGCTGTTTGCGCTCGATGTAGTAAACCTGCGATGCTACGCCTAATTCGACTGATCCTTGTTGTTGTCGTTGGCATTGTTGGATGCAAATATAATTTAAGTGGATTCAATGTACAAACAAACTTACTACGTATAAATTCCATTTGCCTTTGACGACAGCAATAAAAACTTGCTTGTGGTTTTTTTTCTCTTTTGCAGATTAAAAAATCGTACAAGTATTGTAAAAAAAAAAAAAAAACTTCTAGCACATCATTTCCCTAATTTAATTTCGGGGACGCAAAGAGCCAGAGTACAGTTATAGAGTATAGTAAGCTAACTTCCCTCTGATTCCATTCACTTGAAACGACCAGACGATATTAAAAAAAAAAAAAAAAAAAAAAAAAAAAAACAATTTCAACACGTTTCTTCTGATCATGACACCCCTCTGTATGGAATATCTAATATCATTTGATCGCTCTACGCGTGATCATTGACCTATAAAAAGATCATAAAGGCAATTTTCACCGCATCTGTCAGACTAACGCATCTGCAAGTGTACTGAAAAAAAAAGACCTCCCCTAGAGGATCCCAACGTTCGTTATCTCACCATCTCCTCTATACACTACACCTTATACGCGGAAAGCAAGAGGGATCACAAAAAAAAAAAGATGACGATAAAAAAAACATGTACACCCTACAAACAACCACAGCGTCGGTGGAGCAATTTCCTTGTCCTCGGGGAAGAGCACACCGAGCTCTCTATTTCGTGCTTAGTTATACACACCCACACGGACGTGTAGCCTTGGGTGGGGGAGATAAAGAAGGGTGGTAATATAGAGTCTCTCTGGCGTTTCGTGAGCTCTCATCGAGTTTAATCTCAATGGCTCTCCTTTGGCAAAGCTCGCCCTTTTTTTTTTTTTTTTTTTTTTTCGATCCCATCGGCTGATTTCGTATAAACTACGCCAACCCCCTCGATTTCATGCTCGTTGGTCCATGCACGCACGAGTGTCCAAAGGGGGCGAGTGTGCGCATTTATAAATGGAGGCGTGCTCAGTGCATGCACGTTGCGGAGCTCACAGCTTAAATGGGGCGCGAAGGAAAAAGCTCGCCTTTTCACCCCTCGAGTACGTAATGCCCTAATTTACAAAGTGAAGGTAGTTTTTTTTTTTTTTTTTTTTTTTGAAGATTTTCAGCCGGGTAAAACCTGGGTTTATACCTGCTCACACGGGGCTTACATTTACGCCCGACGATATATACAGTGGATTACGAGATGATACCGAGCTGTTTTGCTTTACGCGGCTAACGAAGTGGGGAAAAATGAATAGCTACGATGAGGGGAAAAATTAAAAATGTTTTTGCAGCACTTTTCATATTTTATTTTTTTCGCTAAAGCTTGATAACCCAGAGCGCAAAGAGACACGCGCTCTCGAGAAGCGAACGAAATATTAACGCTCGCCGTCCCTGCCATTTTTTTCTTTCCGAATCGTATACAGGCACTCCTTGAAACACCCGACGATAAAAAAGTAACGAAAAATCCGGCAGCCATGCGGTAAGGAGCGTCAGTAAATCGGTGTATGGATGTTGCGGGTGTACACACGCTGGCAGCTCAAAACTCCGCGTGAATATTTTACGCGCGGCAGCTTTCAAGATTCACGAGGAGATGGCTGGTATACAGGTATAGCCGACGTAATATATATATCTGCTCGGGAGGTACGAGAAAGTGAATCCGACGGAGGTATATGTGAGAAAAAGATTGCGTGGGTCGCGTCGTGATAGATAGTATCGTGGATGGAGAAGGTATTTTTCATGTAGGGTTTTTTACGCATCGAGAAAATAGTCTCGGCGCATGTACTATGTATGTTATTAATTAAATGGATATTAAACCGTGTCTCTTCAAAACAACAGCTTCGAGCTTTTATTTATTCGTGTAATCCTCTTTCGTGAACGTCGTACGATGTACGCGGGTACTAAGCGGTTACTACGTTCAATTCAACGGGAAAAATGGAGATGGAAAAACAACTTTTTGCCGAGCATTACGAATTTATAGGCGTATCAGAGTTACGCACGGAGGGGTTTTCGAGTTTGGTGAAAAAAAAGTTTTCACGACGGTAAACACACTTTTTTTCCTAAAAATTACGATCCAACTCGTATTTTTCCAAAGAAACGTATATCAAAAGCACGGTACGGAAACAAAATAATTTATTTTCATCCAAGCTTTGAAAAATAAAATAAAAGCAAAAATAAAGTATGTCAAGTGTTGAATTTGAAGAAAAATAAATATATCTCTCGTGTGCACGAATAAGAGGGATTAAAACCACTTTGCCGAGGTGCGTCGTATAAAAAAAAAAGCTTGTTATTATACTTTCATTGTCCATTACTCGGTTGCGCTACTATGCACGGACTTTTAATCCTCTAACGTAAAAAATAACAAACAACAACTCGAAATCGCGTATAAATAAATCAACAAACAATCAACGCGTGTTTATGGCTGTACCGTAGCCTTAAAAAAATCTCAATTGGAGTAACTTGACGAGGAACTGCCGATTTGTAACGCTGACTAATCGTCGAACGTACATTATTTATTACACGACCTACGCATTTCAAGGAGGCAACCCCTCGCCCTCATCATCGATACATCTTTATCCCTCAGCATCCGTTACCCTCAAAGGGACCTTTTTACTATTCCACATGGTCCACTTGGTTATCGTACATGCACGAACTGATCCTTGTCTCTACTATTCTCAAAAAAAAAAAAGGAGATCCCCTAATGCGCTGTAGTGTCATCATTTATATATATTATAAACCGATGTGCAGGGAAAAGGAGAGAAAGTGTCTTATCTAGCACGTGCACGTCGGGTGTGAAGGGGGGGGGGGACCAGACGTCCGCGCGCACGACTCGAGGCGCAGCTTCTCGATCGATAGAGCGGAGTTTGCGTCCGTCCCTCCTACACCTACACACCGCGCTATATACAGAGAAGTACGTTACATGCACGTACCTATCAACCATTGTGCACTTAACTGAGCTACATTGGCTTGCGATCATTCGCTACTCATTTACATACAAACGTGGTGAAGAATTTTCTAATTGACATTTCCCCCGATACACCTATACGGATAAATCTGTTTCGATCAGCTCCAAGTTCAGCCGAGCGGATCTATGTTTTGGTGGTCTAACTCACCTAATACCGTCGGTCAATCTTTCGCGCTTGTCCCGCCTCGGATGAATTTTTTTTTTTTTTTTTTTATTATTCTCTCTATGAAACAAGGCAATCGCCGAAATGATTGACGTGGTATCCAAAGTTGTGCACACATTGCAGCGCGAGCACAACTAAATGCCCGTCAACCACATTTTCATAAATTCAAACCGACACCGCTCATACCCCGGCGTATTATGTATGCGTTCGTGTGCACATACTTCATCATAGGCAGCTGCTGCCACAGCCATCCCGAAAACACGTCACACTGCCTTCTCGCTTTGGACAACTATCTAGTCCCGCGCTCAATAGTTCCCTATGCTGTGAGTTGGTTACGGCAGGTCTGGAACTTTAGCCTCCAGGTGCAGGTGTACATCGCTCGTCGAGTCTGATCTACAAGGGGGAAAAAGGATTCGGGTGGATCGTCACGCCAAATGCGTTTGGATAGCCACGTGGGCATTGACGTGCGAAATATGGAGATTATATTTTGAAACTTTGTCAAACATTGATTCAGATGGGAATCCGCGCAAGCGTACCATTGTTAAGTTAGTGCAAATGTTGGCACAACGCGATTGTACGCTGCCTCCAATCTGCGTTTACCGTAGGGGAATCCTTCGAAGGAACTCCTCGGGCGATTAGCATATGTAACCATAGGTCAGCTTTTAGGTGTGTTTTACTACATCAAATGTGCTGTCATGTAGTTACTGTTATGTCAGTGCTTGTAATTAATTTTTTGTTGCTCAAGTCATAACGGTGATGTACACCTATTGGTGGTCATTTGAAATTATAATTACGCGACAGGAAAGTGTGTATTTGCATCAGTACCACGAGTTGCCTGTAGTAGGACAAAATTAATCAGCCAATAAAAAAAGTCCACTGGAACTTGACTGGATTAATTAAAATTTGCCAACACGTACATGCAACTCGTAGAAAGGATGATGGAATGAAAAATAATTATAGAAGTAATGACAAAAAAAAAAAAAAAGAAAGAAAACTCAAGATCAAGCGCAACATAAAAGCGTGTAAATAGGCGAGGTGCAGTTATGATGTGTACACGGAAGAAAAAAAATAGGGGGGGTGGGGGAGCTTTCCACGCGCGCGATCCAATTATCTTGGCTCGATTGCATACAGGGCAGGGCAGCTCGTATCGCGCGATGAAACGTTAATTGCGATTCCAGCTTTGCTCTGCGTTCGTTCTTCATATCCGTGTGTACTAAATTCCATTTTTTGCTTTTATAATAAGAGTTTTTTTTTTTTTTTTTTTCCTTTGCTTTCACGCGATATTTGCCATTCGTATTTGGGATTTGATGAAATTTTTTGTTCGACATCCGGAGGAATGCAGTGCCGATGAATCAATATTGGAAATTGTAATCACAATCCAGCTGACTATAGTTTTGCGCGTCGAACCAACTAGCCAAAGTTCAAATTGAATACCCCATCTCTTTTTTTTTTTTTTTTTTTTTGGGGGGAAACCGAAAAATAAATCAACCCAGTCACAGCATCGCATTCGAGTCCAAGGGCGGGGAACCGCGAGCTGTTAACAAACGCAGTCTCCCTTTCGCCCCTCGATTTTCGACTCGACCACTTCATGGCTGACCACAGCAGTGGTGATCTGATTTTCGCACCTGTGAATTAAAGTACGAACACTATGAAGCCATCGGATTGTCACTCGCTCAGTAGAAAGTCCCGCGTATGGTCAGACGTAACTGGCTACAGCATACAAACGAATAACTGGCGATGACTCCTCGTCTTCACAAATGAGCCAAATTATTTGCAACCTTACTCCAAGGCGAAAAAAAAAAAAAATAAAAATAAGCACACAGATACGGTATAACAGCAAACAGGACATTTGCTGCCTCGGCGACTACCGCTGGGAGATAAGAGAGAGGTATTAATTCAGCGCCAGTCCATATTTGGTTTACCACAGACGTCAAAATGCTGCATGCCAATAGACCAGAGCTGGAAAGGTTACCTAGGTGGGAGGACGAACTGCTGGTGCAATTCGTATATGATACCTACACGCGTACGAGCTACTGATCCGCGTGGCTGATCGGCGTGATGGATTTTGCAGTGATCCACCCCCATCCGACTCGGTTCCTCTTTCAGTAGATCTTTTCGCGAAACGTTAGCCGATGACAATTAACAGCGGCAAGATTTGATATAGTTAATCTTCACGTTACTGTATATGTACTCATATTATACATACGCAGAGAGTGAGTCGGCTAATTGCAAAAATTAATTCTACAGTTCTCTCTGTGAGTAGTAGAGAAAAAAAAAAAAGACAAAAAAGAAAAAAGAGAAAAAAAATTCCATTTAAACGAAACACGACTCACAGTACCGTGCCGCCTGTCTCTCTGTTTTTGTGGCACGTTGTCTTACTCACCTGAAACAAATAAAAAGAAAAATCAAATAAGACGCAATCCCATGCATTTACAAGTAGGTTATATATTGCATTTATTTAATTTTTTTAAGCATAAATCACGATAAATCCAACCCCATATTGTATACCATAGAAAGCCATTATTACAGCACTGACAGTGGAACGATATTATATTGAGCGCAAACTCATCAAGACGCAGCTTATTTGAACGGAATACCAGAAACTAGCTTTTACCAACCTCCGCCCTCAAACGGCAAGCAAGCAAGTATATACACACGGATTTGATTTGCAGACGTCAGCTGTCAGCGACAACTAACACATACACACACATACCAACACCGTCTGCGAGCAAGCAGTGCGGGAATTAATGTCACCCCCGTTGTTATAATCACAACACGATAACCCAATAACCCTCGATCCGTCGCGTTGCGTATGCGAAAAAAAATATCGCCCAGAGTTATTTATTAACCACTTGGTGCACTCGCACACACGTTTGTGTGTGTGTGTGTGTGTGTGTGTGTGTGTGTGTGTGTGTGTGTGTGTGTGTGTGTGTGTACAATAATATCGTACTCGAAGCGGCGCGAGATGGAAGCTCAGGGGAGAGGGGTAGGGAAGGGGGATCGGACCCGCTTTGGTAATTACTGCGTATTTGCGGTTAGAATTTATGACGTGCGAGCGTATCGTTGCTCGTTAGCCCCCCCCCCTAACTGTTGGTTCTTTGATATATACGATTGGGCACACGTTGAAACAACAAAAGCCTCTTTCATACTGTTTTCAAGGTATAATCCACTGGTGCACTGGTTCAGAGAAATTGCACGGCTGAGTATTCAGTAGATGAGGTCAATGTTCGGTCAGACGCACCGAAACGATGGCTATATAGGATCGATTTCCTCCTTGACGCACGGAAAATCACACATTGGTGGATCTGAAAAGGCCTAATGACATTTAAATCGAAGCCGACCAACCATAAGCAGTTACACATACTATCAATACAGTCAGGGGGGGGGCATCGATTGATTAGCGAAAACCTACACACCACGTCGCGATGGGATGAAAAAAAAAAGGTATCGATCCGCCAGACGATACGCACACCATGTGCTCTCTGTTATACAGCGATCCGACAAAAAGCTCACCCGTACACATGTATATATGCGCATGGGTCTTCTGTGTACACGGGAGTGCTCTGTTAACAATGTCCACGGGAAATCAATTCACGCGACCTGATGATCGACCTTTGGCCCCACGCGCTGGCTCGTGCCCCGGTGAGCTTTTCATAGATGGGACGGCCCACGCTTTTGTGCGGTGGAACGGGATTTCGGGCTATTTCCCGGCCATGTGGACGCAACAGTATGGTTTTTGACGATTGATTGTGTTTGCCGATAGCAATAACGCAAATAAGTATTTATCATCGTCGCCAGTCGCTGCTGAAACTAGATTATTACTTCGAACTGAGGGGGGGGGGATAGGTAATGGGGTGTAGCTCAGATACATGCGTATTCGCTGACCTGAGAGAAATACGTGCCAGTAACATGCTCCTCCTGGTACAAGGAGAAATAATAAATGCGAACCGAAAGAAAGAAAAAAAGTATAAAAGACGCAGCTTTTTTTTCTTTTCTCGTCATCACGCTGAGGTATTGAAAAATAAAAATAAAAACAACAACTTTTTTTCATTTGAAACGAGATATCGAACGCAAGCAAACGAAAACTGTAACAAAATAAAATGTACAAGTAACGTTTTTGTTGAACGGAACAAGTGTAGCGACAAACTAGTCCAGAGTAAACAAAGTTCGAGCATTACAAATTCGAGGACGTAGGTGTATGTGGTCCGACGGCGCGTGAAATATTGAAGTTTCATCGAGCACTAGAGAAAAGGGGGGAGGTACCCCCTTGGGCTATCGCGTGCTTTTGCTGATCCGATGATAATCTCCAAGGTTTGGCGATGGAAGTTTGTATACACGGGGCTTATACATTTTTTGGGATGCTCCGTAGCCTTTTGATTGATTAAACCGCACGTATGTATACATACTTTACGAGCGTACAATTTGCGAGAGAAAAACGATTTAATTTATGATTTCAGGGAATCGATGATCCACCCTGCCTATAATCGTTGTGTGATTATTATCGATTGTAAAAGTGGACGCTCAGCAAGTATGAAAAAAAAAAAAAAAATACTGTCCATGAGTGGATGCCTAAATAAATAGAAAAGCCTACCCTTGCTCTCTTTACCCACGGGGATCACAGATGCCGGTGAAAATCCGTCGAGTAGTTGAGTCACCGATAAAATTCAACTCGTCAAGCTGCCGACGAGCACTGAAGAGCAAGCATCGGCGTCATCTCGTTTTTGCAAGTCAAACTCGAGTCATCACCTGACGCACCTATACACGGCAATTTACATTTATTACACCTATACGTCATCTGTGGCGAGAAGCAAGTGGCACACACACGGAGATTGTTTGGACATAATTATTCTCTCTACTCTCCCCATACATAATATGTAGCCTATACCGTGCCGCATAATATCACAGGTATACGCGCAAAAGGAATAATCCAAGGGGGGGAGGAGGAGGCTTCGGTGCACGGCTGTCGGGGGGAGGAGAGGAAGAGAAGTTGCCCCCAGAGTCTGCCGCTTGCGGCGATCTGGGTCGCGGACCCGACCCGAATTCACTGGGAGTACAGCCGGGCGGAAGAGCTCTTGAACCTTGGGCGCGCGCGCGCCAGCGCTTTCAAGCTCTTCTTGCACTTTCTCATCGTGCTCCCCTTTATTGTCTGCCTGTGTGTCTATACGTGTATATTTGTGGCGTCTTGGTACCACAAGCGTTGGAGTACACGTCGATTATCGGATTATTATGTCGTTTGCAATTGTCGGGCGCAAAAGTTAAGCTTCACACGATACGCTACGTAGCTCTCCTTGTCTTTGTCGCGCTTCGTTGACGGACTGCATCTATGTGCTTCTTGTTACTTTCTCGTTACGTGTAGGAGCACGTCCCGTAAGTGATAACAGCAAGTACGATGGAAAAGTACTCCCGGAAAGTAGATTTTTTTATTTTACACTCGGGTTGCATCATTGTTGTATACCTACTTTAAGTGGGACGAAAAAAAAAAAAAAAAAAAAAAGAAAAGAGTCTAATGCATATACGTATATATGATGTATCGCAATTAACATAAGCATTGACGCAAACCCGTACACAATGTCGTGGGCGAAGAACCGAGATAAGAACAAGAGAGCCACTGCCACGCTCAAAGCCAAGTTGGACAGCGAGTTCGAGGAAACTTGCATTCATCGCAACGCGAATACCTATATATATACGTATAGTGGAATTAGGTACTACATAATTGCCGGTACCCTCGCCATGGGCTTTGCTAATGTTTCTGGGCGCACTACTCTCGGGCTGCGTGAACGTCAACCCAGAGATTTCGCTGATGTATGTTGCATCTACCAACTCGTGCTGTTCTCGGCTGAGTGTATTTCATTTAAAAGGGACTGGCGGTTGGTTCAGCCGAACTTTCGTGTGGAACGTCCTTTATTTTTTGCAATAACTCGAACTGGTTATCCGAAACGATGCATAAGAGGTAAAACCCTGTACGCGCTATTGGCCCTTGATTTTTTCAACGACATCACCAGCAGCAAAACAAAAAACACGAGCGCGGTCGTGTAGAGCAGGAAGGAAGAGAAAACGAGGGAGCATCGTCGGGCGGAGGGGGGTAGGAATTTACCGAATCGGCCACCGCATAATGCATGAATTTCACAGCGTGGGATGTCCGGAATTACCGCGCGAATGGCTCGGTTGTACCTACCTCGAGTTTGCTATATATATATATATATATACTCTCTGCAACAGCATCAGCAGTGCCCGTCGGACTGCAAGAGCCATTTGCACGCGAGCGCACGTCCTCCCGTGCCTATGTATACATGTATACCCGAATGGTGGTCCCACGCTGATTTGTACTGTGCGGGGCCCGTCCGTGCGCGTCGCGAATTAATTTCACGTGCTGCTGTTGACCGTACGTATACACATGTAAGGTAGGTACGGGGCTTTGATCGATCACAAGTGCACGGACAGGCCCGAGTGTGCAGATGCAGTGAGCACAACGTGTATATTACACGGGTATATATATACCGGTATGGATTCTGTTTGGGGGGTGAGTCGGGGGTGGGGGTGATGGAAAGAAGTTTAGGTAAGCGAGGATTGTCGATCCCGGGGGGCGATACTGCTCAAGATACGGAAGAATTTAGCGCCTCTGTGTGAGATAGGAAGGCACTTGGACGCACAAGGTTGCCACACTGGTTTTGCTCGCTGGTATAAAAATACATGCAATACGTAACGTTTAATTGTTACTTGAGCAATTACCGGCCCAGACAAATGTCCATGTCGACGAAATTTTAGGATATAATAGATTTGATTAATAACAGCAAGCACGTAGTTTACAATGTGTCAGTGTCCTTCATTGATACCAATTGATGTGTTTTTTTAATGTTTTTCCTTTGTGAAATTTGATTAGTTAATAACAGCAATTTACAATACATTGGTATCATTTATTGATATCAGTTGATCATGTTTTACCCAAGAATGCAACAATAGCGACGGATAATTTTTTCGAGGATATTGAGTTGCATCTGCAAAACATGTATCGATTGAATGAGAAAAATGGATTGTTTGAAAAGAGTTTATAGATACCTTTTATCGTTCGTCCGCAAACGGGTTATGAAAATTCATTTTATTCATAACGAGTCACACCGATCCATAAAAGCGCGTCAATTTTGCGTTTCCATTTAAATTTGAACATCAAATATGCATGGGTATATCTGTACGTGGTGTAGTAGAAAAAAAAAAAAAAAAAAAAAAATCAAAATAACATCCTCGAACAATCTCGCAACACGAATATCAATTAACTAGACCAATGCTTAATTTTGTTTTCCCCTCTTTTGTTCTGTTTGATTTTTAATTAAATTCCGGGTAGCTATACTGCTATTACTATTTTTCATCGAATATTAATAAGCCCACGTATATTGTTATAATAATATTATACCGTGATGATGTCTTACTTCCTTTCAACACATCAGTCTAGAAAAACATCAGGTAGATACAAGTGCACCCTCACGTACAGTTAATTCGATAAAAATAGACAGTGACGAAAAAAAAAAAAAAAAAAACGAACCGGGACATCATTATTTTTTCTCTCCCTCACTTGGCTAAAGTCTGTGTGTGTTTTCTCTATTCCATACGAGCGCGATGAAATCTCAAGTTTCCAAAAATAAGCGAAAATCGGCAAAGTTGTTGAAAAGGGGAAAGCGCAGTACGAAGAGATACGAAAGGGTGAAAAAGACGCGGCTATTATCCCCCCGGAGAAAAAGCACACACGAGGTATATGGAGAGAAAGGAAGAGAAGAAGCACCGAGAATTCAAGCAGCCCGTACACGATATACGAGTCGATTTCTATTTTACTTGAGGCTATACACAGTCGGATTGAGGTTAATTAATGATTGTTCAGTTTGATATCGATTGCGTCCAAGTGTGTGTGTGTGTGTGTGCACACACGCCCGTACGCTGGAAACAAAGAAACATAGAGAGAGATAGAGAGAATCGCCTCTGCCAAGCGGTAAATTGCGCCAGTAAGTATAGTACATATTGCACTCTCTTCCGAGCGAAGGCCACGCGCTGTTGGGCCCGTGTGGACTATTTATTTGTGTACATGTAGGTGCAGGGTGAGTATAATATCACGATACTTTGGACGCGCTGGCACGCATTTAACATTTGAACGTATAATAATCCACGACGGAGCTACTGCAACGCCATCCCCCGGCGCGGTCCTGGAGTGCGGGTGAAATATCGCTTTTCCAGCCGCGGCGCGAGCTCGCGTTAACCGACCACGATTTTTTTTTTTTTTTTTCTTCCGCCCCCACCGCTGCAAGCTCTTTCCACTTTTTTTACCTCCATTTATCCTCTGCCTGTGCTCTGTACATAGTCTATACAGGACTTTCAAAGTTGGATTGGAGTATCCTATAAGGACCAGCATCCACGCGGTATTTGTACCTTCAAAGTGCGCAATGCAGATGAGGTGACGATTAAAAACGATACAGGCACATCATACAGACACCAAGGATGCCTTTCATCTTGTCTTCGGCAGGCGGTGCTTGTATAAAATTTAGATGCGTGGAGGAGTTGGACAGTAAGCATCGCCCACTAGATAATATCGGGGAGGAAAAAAAGGGGGCCGAGAGCAGAGTGGCGGACAAAAAAAAAAGATAATGGAACGGCGCGGGACTAACGAGTGGTGTGTCTGTGTGGAGGTGGGGGGGTGAAAGTCGCGTAATCTCGATTTTCCGTCTCTCCCGCGCTGCTGCAGCTGTTGGTTTCAAAAAACGGACGCTGACAGGGTCACACCGACCCCAGCCCCTCGTTATTTCTTCTTTTTTTTTTTTCTTTTTTTTCCTAGCAAAAACAAAAGATAAAAATAATAAAAAAGAAGGGGAGGAAGAATAACCAAAGAACCGGGCAGAGGGAGAGGCAGGACCGAGCGAAAAAAACGGAAAAAAAAAAGAGGAAGCGGAGGCCGACGTGAAAAGTTAACGATTCAATTTCGCGCGCGCCACGGAATAATAAAACGCTGAAGGGTCCACCCCCCACAGCCTGCTCTGTTCCTCTGGAGTGCAAATCTCGCGCGGTCAGCGTGTGTACGTCCACCCAAAGCCAGGGTATTTCGAGTGCAGATCTGTATATATATTGTGTATCCATAGGTGAAAATTAAATGGCGAACGCGGCGAGCTCATGAATATTCACAATACGTGCGTGTATATGTGTGTGCCCGCGGTATGCACGGGCTCCAACCACCGGTGAAATTTAATTTCGCCGCATATGGGGCTCCCCTTGCTCCTATCCTGTGCGCATGTACACGATACACGTTTCCTTGGCTCCTGCAGGGCGGAAAAATTTAACAGCTCGACTCGGCGTTTCACGTCAAGTCCTTCCGAAATGTATACTTTTAGCCACCCGCGTTGAAATTGAAATGCGCGTATAGTGGCTCTGGGGGGTATAAGAAAATTAAAGGGCATCCTTCGAGGGTAAGAAAGCGCGGAGGTAATTGACAATCGATCGTAGGTATATGAGTAAGGAAGCTCTCGCTCGCGGTGGTGTATAGACACATCAAAGTTATTTTCCTCTCTGTGTTTTAATCCTATGACCATGTACCTGTGGTACGGGTGTAGTCGGGAATGTACTTGCAAAACGCGAGGTCCGGAAAAATTGATGTCATTTGCGAAATTGGTCATGATTCGACGTTTGAGGGACAAAGTGGAACGTTACACGGCATATATATATACGGGCGGGCGAGGTAATCCACCGATAGAGGCGTAGAAACGGGTGAAAATGAAATGTTGATCGAGTTAGTGGTATGCAGGGCTTTTTTGATTCAAACATCCATACGTTTGTTGGTTTGATTTAGAAAGTTTGTAATGCATACGCGTGGATTTGACCTTAAATGTGAATCGTTGTAATTTCTCGCATCGGCAGCGGAGCTTATATAGGTCAGCGTCTAGTTGCACCGCGTGTTACCTACTACACGCGTATACGTATCGAACAGATATTGGTGCAACGTTTTGTCGAACAACTCGCGTGAATAATTCATAAACACGAAACGGGCCCCTTTCTCCCCCTCTGGCCCGAGAAGCCTGTTTCGACACGGGAAATCGGTGAATATTCCATGGTTTGGTCATTGCTTCGAAATCACGGAAGCTCGAGGTGTCGACGAATTTTTTATCTTCTTCTCTTACGTGTCCTGAAGGTATCTTAACATTGCAAAATAGTGACTTTATTCAACAGAGTTATTCTCATTGCAGATTTGCAAGAAAAATCAGTGAAATTTTTACCGATTTAGCCCTATATAAAACAGACGCGTCATTCGTTGCACAACTGTACTTCAATGATATAAAAAAATAATTATACAACTATAGCAAAGTTAGCTTGTAGAAAATAAAGATACGCTCACTCGTACACGAATAAAAGATTGCTAAACTTTAATTCGAGCAAAGATACCGGTAAGACCTCGTTTCATCGGTGCAGTGTGCAACAAACAGCTGACGCTGCGAGGGAGGGAAGAAAAAAAAACATCGGGAAATCGCGTCAAACGGAGGGACAGTGGTGCGGGGGGAAGAAACCCTCTGCTATCTCTCG
The DNA here is from genome assembly GCF_036245765.1 of Copidosoma floridanum. Lineage (NCBI taxonomy): Eukaryota > Metazoa > Arthropoda > Insecta > Hymenoptera > Encyrtidae > Copidosoma > Copidosoma floridanum. The sequence goes on from NW_028321890.1 coordinate 34,225,441, forward strand.
ACGGTGTTTGAAGCTATACTGTTTTAAATCCAATTTTCCAAGTGTGTCCACGCGCCTCTTTCTTTCTTTTTTTTCCATCCACCCCTCCACCCCCCGCTCTTTAATCACGCCTCTATCTCTCTCTTTCTCTAGCCAGTACTCTTTTATCTCACGCTTTTGTCGTGCAGAGAATAGATCTGCCGTTACTCTGCTCCTTTCAAAGTTGAATCAACGTGCACGCGCTCCTCTTGGGAAAGAATTATTGGATTCTTTTCCGCATAGAGCGCCCCTCGAGTGGTTCGAGCGCGCGCCCCCGTTGTTTTATTTGTCCGGCTTGAGCGATCGTTTAGCTGAAACAACACGCGAGTGGGATTTTCCCTTTTTTTTTGTTTTACCTTTGCTCTTTCCAGCGGGTAAATACGGAATTTATTGTTGCGGCGTTAAGGATTGCTGGCTAGCGATTCGGCAGTAACAGGAAAACCGGTCTCGAGGAAGAAAGAGAGAGAAAACCGTATGCATTGTTTCCGGCACAGTGGGGGGTCATGGGTTATCGCGAAATGCTCGCGCACGGGGATGTCTGACCATTGCGCTGTTTTTCTACTTGAATCGTTTTTGACTTTTGTTTCGAGATTAAAAGCGCAGATGGTTGATAAATTCTCGAGTTTTTATGAAATTTAAGATAATTTTCTTTGATGATTCACGCATCCGTGAGGGATTTTGTTTTGTCAAGGTCGTCGTTCTTACACGAGATTTTTACAATTTTTCGTAATCCTATTTTCAAGGCTTAAAAATACCAGCTACATTATTTTAAAGAAGCAACCAACGCAGTACTACAATTTTACACATAATTTTACCCGTACAACATACTGTTGGAAAATAACCATTGGAGAGGGACGAATCGCGTTTGAAAAAAAAAAACATTTTTTCTGCCAAACATATTCAACCAAATATTCGTATGCATTTAGATTCGATTGCATAAACCAACTGCAGTAGAGGCGGCCGCGTCGCACGTACATGTAGAACCAAAAGGTGTGAAAGGGAAGGGTCATGCGTCATCTGAAAAAGTGCCAGGTGGTAAAAATAAAAGGAGTTAAAGTCTCGCGCACCGTGAGCCCTGAATTTATATTCTCCCTCGCGAGAGAGAGAGTATTTTCACTCTGCAGATGCAGCAGCCGAGAATAATGGAGCGATGAGGAAGTCGAGACCGGCGGAGTTGCCTTATTTTCGCGTAACGAGCACGTAATGGACGGAATATCGGGATTTTAAATTCAAATTTCCCGACGAAAGTGGCTCGTAAGGACCGATCGAACGGCAGGAAGTGAATTTTACAGTTTCAACGAGAGTCTTTTCGTGTGACGCATAAAAAGCACTCGAGTGGACGCTATCTCGCAATCCCTTTTTTTTCCAACTCCAATAATATCCGAGGATTAAATAAACCAAAGGTCACGAGGATTATTCGTATTTACGAAAAACTCGAACTGCCGATCCCATCGAAAAAAAAAAAAAACATTGGGGTGAGGAGGGGAAAAAAACGCGTAGTTATAGAGTCTCCAAACGGAGGATAAGCAGCACAGAAAAGGAACTATCGGACTCGAGCAGAGCCCAATTTTCTTCTCCATCGACTTTTTCAGCCTCCCCTTCCGCGAGAAGTCAATAATGACCTCAGGACGAGGGAAACTCCGCCCGACATTATCGAAAATAATCTCAACCCTCCCGGTCCTCATGCTTAATCGAGCAAAGCTTCCGATCCATCGAGATATTCGTATCGGCATCGGGAAGAGTTTTTAAAATCTTTTTCGTACTAGATGTAAAAAAAAAGTTTTCCCAATCGAGCAACAGGCTGGTAAAAATTAAATACCAAGCGACGAGTAGCTCGCGTGGACTCGGAAACACCTGCGGGAGCGAGTGGCAAAACTTTAATCTCACGAAAAAAAAAAAAAAAAAAAAAAAAAAAGTTTTTCGGTCGCTTCCGCAGTTAACGAGCCAAACTTGTCGAAGAGGGCGACGAGAAGCGCGAGGAAAAGGCAAGAGTAACCTTGCTAAGCTTCGCAAAGAGGACACGAGTAAGACTTCGAGGTGAAAGGGCATGGGGGGGGGAGGGGGGAAGAACAGCTCACGCGGGGATAAACTTTGCGAGCGCGAGGAGTTGAATCACAGCTCGAAAGAGCTACCATCGTCGTCGCTGGAATACCAAGTTAATTCGGAGGAGAAGCAAAAGACAAAAGAGGGTTGGAGGAGGAGGAGAAAAGGATGGTTGTACCGCTAGTTCAGTTGTCCTCCTCGCGCAACAAGGTCAAGAAAATCAATACAGAGAAACACGCACGGGCTACTGCGATGGGTATATGTACACGTAGCAAGTGCCCTTTGTCTACTCGAGTTTAAAGGGAAATGACACATTCTGTGTTTTATTAGTTCGCTCTTTCAAGTGATAAAACCGTGTATACTAGTGGTGGGGAGACAAGTATAGTAAAGCAAAAGAGATGTATTTTCCAACTGCGCCAAATGCAAAGTAAAACAGTTTGTTCATTTCGCAGCTGTTACGGTACAGAAAGAGTGGAAGCGGAACTTTTCTCATTAATACGGAAAAATGTTTATCTCTCCGTCCGACGCGTCGCAGAAAAATTCCAAACTCTTTGTGTATTTTTTTTTTCACCCTTTTATCAAGTAAAATAAAATTGTTTGAATTTAATAAATGGATTGGTGCTCTCGAGCCGTAATTAATTGCATGCGAATCGACGCGACCCGCACATCAGAATTTTTAATTTATAATTTAACTTCCCTTCGTGAGAGCGCTCATCCAATCGATATCCCGACCATGATAATTATTGTTGTCATTAAAATACACGCGGTAGATTTCACAATTTGCAATTACACCGTTCGATGAATTTTGTTGTTCGCCAAAGAGATGCGAAATAAATGAAACAACTCGTTGGCGGCTCATCCGTTATCGTTTAAACGTGTCCAACCACAACGCCACCGTAACTTTTACCACCGATAAAAAAAAATACAAGAGAGACACCACCGTGCCATTGACAACACCTAAAATCACCGGCGTTTCAACCGTGGAATTTACGTATACGGCGGACAAAAGAGCAAACATAAGAGTCGGGACATTTCGGCTCGCGTGAAAATGGCTGGGGGTAAAGGAAAAAAATGGTCCCAACTAGTTCCCGAATCTACAATACACAGATGATTCCGTTTGGCCATTTTTTTTCGCGTCAAAATATCGGTACGACAGTCGTGGGTGAAATCTCCTCTCGTCGCGTATCGAACTTGGGCTCGCTGTATTTATAACCAGACGATCGAACGGGTTGCCCCGAGCTATGTAGCGCGTGAATTATTCAGAGCGAGGCATATTTAATGCCGTTGAGAAAATAACTACTTAAGCTGCTCGGGGAGGTGCATGAAAAAATGATCGCCAGCGCTGTGCCGGCTAATTTCAAGGGATACACCCTTACGCTTACCCTTATGCGATGTATAGATAATCTCACACAATGTGACGCGCGAGCTTGGAAAAATGGTTTCAAGGTGCGCCCGTTCGACGTTTCCGACACCGCGAGGAGGAGAACGGCAACCTTGAACTGGATTAGCACGCCCTGGCTGTGTATATACGTGTACGCTCGAGGGGGGAGTTTTGTGTGCACGCGGGTGTGTGTATAAAATATACGTATAGACTGGCTCTTGTGGAGCATTTCCGAGGGATGTAGCGGCCGTCGATAGGAGGTACGTTTAATTTAATGAAAACGGACGTTTGATAAGAAGCTTGGATTCGCCGATGGGTGTTTGATGGTGATACGCTCGGAGTCCGGCTCAGATGGATTGGTTTTACCCGAGTCTTCTGGCCTCCACTAGGGTTCGTTTGATGGTTTCGGGCTAGACGCTGGAGATACCTTTTTTTTTTCTTCTACCGCGCGATTGGTAGTCCGACGATGAACGTCAATTATTATTTAATAGATACCACGAGAATCAATAGGTACAAAATCACTTGAAATGGTTTTTCCACTGATTCAAATTTGGAGGGGTACATTTTTTACGAGGAGCCTATATTGAGCCAACGAATAAAATATTTAGTGGGGGGAAAAAAAAGCAACGTGAAAAACAAAAACAACGTTTATTATTTATTAGCTCGGAGCGAGGGCTGCGCGTGTCAAGCGGCATTGTCTCGTTGCTTTTCCGACGTGGAAAATAATGCCGACTGTTTCGTAACAAAATAATAAAAACTGAGGCAAAAACAATAGGTTACTTTACGCACGACAGTGGGAAAAATTGATCGATGATTCGGCGAGAGGGACAGGTGGATGGTATTTTTCACGTTGAATAGTGCCGCTGTGGCGTGCGAGCGCATACATTTGTTTGATTGCACGTGAAGGTGAATTTATGCGCGGACCGAAAAGTTGACGTGCCGTGGGAATAAAAGGATATATTTATAGACTGTGGTTCGCAATTTTAATTAAAACCAATGGACTCGGTTCGACCTACGTGCCTATTTTAACATCGCGGAGTTGCGATTAAATTGAAGCAATTTTTTTTCATTCATATATGCAAAACTAACGCGTGTTGGCTGCTCTTGGGAGATATGGAGACGATAAAAGTGTCTCCGCTCAATGAAACGAAACGACAACGGTATGTACTATTAGCGGTAATGATGGGCATTAACGATGCGAAGGACATGTGTCTGTCCCCTTGATGTGTACCCTATACATCAGACTCATATAATAGCATTAGAAAAAAAAAAAAAAAAAAAAAAAAACATACAAGGACAGAATTACGACGGGCAAATTCGGGGTTCACTCAAATTTTATGGAAAGGGTCCAAGCTTACGCGCCGGAATATATTAAATGAAATATTTTAAGATGAAATTTTTCGTTGAAAGTTTATAGTAAACTTCATTAAATTTTTTTAGAATGCTGCAAAGCCAGGGGTAGTGAATAAAAAAGCTAAGCTGATTAAAAGCCGATGGAAAAAAAAATGGCGTGGCGATGAAGAGCGAAAAAAGAAAAGAAGGTGGAAGCTTGAGCCTCTTGGCAATTACAAAGATGATCATCAAAGAAAATGCAGGGGGTGTCTTTATATTTAAAATATAACGATGCGCACATCTCCTGGTCGCTCATTAAAACGAGATACTTCAACACTTTGAACATAGAAAAAAATATATTCACGGAAACCCCTTTATCCCTACGTATTGAAATTTCCAAGTTTTACCAAATATGTAAATTGTACTTGCACCGAGCGACCAATACTTAGCACAATTGTATTGACTTTTCTCAGGCAGAATCTTCATTGCCTCGAGAAAAAAAGTAATTCGTTACATTATTATAACCCAAACTTGTACTTCAGTTTCAACAAAACATGTCCATCTAAAGATATAAAAAAAACTTAAACGCATAAAAAAAAGGAGCCAATCTCGAAAATGCTGCAACTAGTAAATCGTTAAGTCTTGCGACAAATGGCGATTATTCGAACAACCCTCGAAAGAATTTCTGGACAGCATGAAATTTCGTTAATTAATCACGATCTTCTGAAGCACTTGAGCTGAAATATATTCAAATATGAATGCTCTGACCTGTTAATAATGAATAGTATTAAAAAAAATAACAATAAATAAAATAAAAATTATTTTTGTATTCAGCACAGCTGGGCTACGCCTACTCAACAGTCTCAGGGATAAAAAATTTTAGTAAAAAATTTTTAAAAACAATTAAATTGACTGGACTTTAAATTTATTTTTTGGAAGCTTCGTGCAATATCTGTTGTTTATTGATTTTAGTGGAAAAGTTCATTAGAACTGTAAATACGAAGAAGTGAAAGAGAGGTATCGCGTTACCCCGTTTACGGGCCTGCAATTTAAACATATTTATTTTCCCTCAGTAAGTAATACAGGTACACACGATTCGAGCTTTAGCTGTTTATTCAACTAAAGCTGATTTAATTAAACATTTCAATTAGTTCGTCTCGTTATGTTACACCATTTTGTCACGCTGCAGATGGCACGAAAGGTCAAAAGTATCTCCTACTGACTGTATCGAATCGATCGATGTCGATGAGCTCCAAACACATTTTAAATTTCGCCGTACATCACAAAGGGGAAAAAAATCCCAGAACTTGCCAAAAATGCATGGTGGTACCACCAACTGTATACGTCAAAGCTCTATCTATAGTTGACCCACGTGACGTCGTAGGTACTACCAATTGAAATCAGTAAACGCCACCGCAAACGACACGAACTTTTCACTTTGGGTGCGCCATCTCGAGTTTAAAAACGCGCTTGCATGAAAAAGCTGGATGAAAAACAGTCCGTATCACCCGTGGAAAAGACTTTTTGCGGTCTCTAGTGGATTCCCTTTCCCTTACCACGAACGAGCTCTCGCGTCGTACGGCGGTCCTCGGTAATCCACAAACGTATCCACGGACGCGTGTGCATTGGCCGCGCACTCGCACATACGATCGAAAGAGAGCTCGGGTCAACTGAAAAAAAAAAAAAAAATTCCCCGAGCGATGAACGAACTGGGGGGCTGATGAAATTAAAACCTCCAATGTCCTCTAAGCGAATCCTGAAACCTTTCTCCAAAAAAAAAAAAAAAAAAAAAAAAAAAAAAAAAAAAAAAAAAAAAAAAAAAAAAAAAAAAAAAAATCAGAGGTTTTTCCAACTTCAAAGCAAAAGAGCGAATATAAATACAGGCGACGCTTTCAAGTTAGACACGAGCCAATTAAAACTACTCACGGATACAGGGAGAGAGAGGGAGGAAAGAAAAAAGTACTAAATAATGAGCGACGGAGCTTTTGGGGATTATTAATTAGCGAAAGGCTCGCGTGTATATATGCAAGCGTGTACAGCTTCTTGCTGTTTGTGGTTTTCCATATACACCCGAGGGACGCTGCAGAGCGAGCACGACCAAGACCCAACCACGGGGTATAGGTATACATATACGGGAGTAAAAAATGGGTTGAGCGCGAAACGACGGGTGTACAGTATATTATACACTTGGATATTCCCGAGTAGGTATTATTTTGGCGTAAGTAAGCAAGAGTCGGGCGAAAGCTCCGAGAGCAAGTCAGTGGCTTCCCTCTCTCGGGGAGTCAGCTGAAATTGTTTTCATTATCGCGTGCTGATGCTTGCACGTGTTATACGACGTGCGGTGTCCCAAGCAGGGGGGGGGGACGGCGTAACGCATCGCACAATGAAAAGCGCCGCAACTGTGCCGCGTACTCATTGTGCGAAGCGACGAGGGAGGAGGAAGAAAAGCTCCTTGGATCTAGAGCAGGAGGAAGCGTGCCGATGTGTATTCGTATACAATATACCTGTGTGCCCCCTCCCACCTATTCACTGGAGGCAAAAGCCGCTTTGGCTCGAGAATTTACGAGCCGAGGAAATGGGCCGCACCCGCGAGAGGGGGAGGGGGAGGAAAAAAAAAAGCTATAGGAGCTTATCTGCGTCGCTGCTCGTATGCACGGGAGTAACGCGAATGGGGTGATGTTACGCGCGAGAATCCGAATAGCGCGTCTGTGCCCGTAATAGTCCATCACAGATACAGGTATATAGAGAGGAGAGGGGGTGGGAAAAGTGCCGTAAAAAGAGGCGCAGCCGTTATCAAACAATAGCTTCGAGAGATATATGTGTATTAGCCCAAGGGCCATTAGGTATACGTGCAGTTAGGTGTTTCCAGCCCACCGAGTCTTTGTGCAATTAGCTCGTGAGACGTGGTCGTGTGGCGGCGTCTTACAATTTCTCAGCTCGAGTTATCAATTACAGATGCGCCGAGCGTCTTATACGCCCCGTCTCTCTCTCTGTGGCGCGTAATTAAGCTGTACACAGCGAGAGCACCAAAATTTGACGTGCCCCTAATGCGGTCACTGTTACGACAAGGCTGTAGAGACGACGCGGGTGCGTGTGTGTGTAAGTAAGGCACGTGGGTCAGGACGTATGTGTGTGTACGCGGTACGGCAATTATAACGAGGCGAGTGGAGCGGAGGAGAAGCCGGTGCAGTGGCTCACGTGAAAATTTGATTTTAGTCGGGAGGCAAACGAGTGGCGTGTGCAAGCGCGCGTGGATTTAGATGTATACGTGTATTACATACGCGGCAGCGTTAATTTGTTTCTCAGCTGCCTTGCGGCTTTGAACGTTCCTTTGATCGCGGCTTAATTTAAGTTTTACCCACGGTGTGGTGCCT